>NC_092349.1:4527618-4834854 GCF_963676685.1 Mytilus edulis
TATGTTTTTTTTTGTTGTTGACATAATAACAATATCAATAGAATGTTCTATCTTCTTAATGTCACTCTTCTTGAAGTTTTCTTCATCTGAAAAAAAAAATTACATTCATACATTTAAAAACTTAATTTGATTTATTCCCATATACTGTAAGTTGTTAGTTTTAAAAATAATGACATATCCTCAGTGACTTTTAAACATGTATGCTTTTCTGTCTCATTTTGGTCTCTTGTGGAGAGTTGTCTCATTGGCAATAATACCACATCTACTTTTTTATATTTGTCTCGTTTTGATATAACAACATATTTGAATAAAACTGGAAAGTATTTTATAAATATAAATATTGATTTTGCTATCAGTAAATTAAAACCAAATTAAACATTATTGTTATACACATATGTATGTTGACCAGTTTTACAATCTGTTGATACCTATATTTTGGCATTGTACAAGATCATGTCCTTATCCTATGATTAATGGCAGTCTATTCTCTAGACTCTAAATCAATTAGATGTCTACTGATTGATATTAAAGTCTTAGACACATGATTTTTGGTTTTACATTTGGCATGAGTTTTGCTAATTTTTAAATTCTTCTTCAATGGTCTCTGGTGGAGAGTAATGACTCATTGGCAATCATACCACATCTTCTTATTGTTATATTAAACTTTAATATATGTAGCTAAAAATTGGAAGCAATTAATATTTGTAATAAAAACAATCTTGCAATACAAAATGTAACCACAACTGATCTTTTTACTTACAAAATCGAGCAGTTTTTAAAGTGTTATAACCATAAGAATTAAGTTGAAACTTTTCATTCATTTATTTATAGGTAACCCATGAAACTTTAACAACTGCAATGTGTTTGGAAGAGCAAGGATTAAAACATTTATTTTTTTTAAATCTCTCTCCAAATATTACATAAATATAAATATATTTATACACATACCTACTTTTTTTGCCTACAGAAGTTCTTTCTATGAAAATATCCTTTGGTTTTGCTTGGCTTTCCAGAAACTCCTGTAACATAAATGAAATAAAATTAAGTTTTGAATTAATTCTTTATTAGATGTCATTTTGTACTAATTATGAACATGGTAAAGGTACAAATAGTTTCAATTCACTCTCAATGACAGTGTTTTTCCATACAGGGTTACAGCTAATTTCCTACTGCATGTAGAGCAAAATTTTGGTTAGGTTGCTTGCTTTGTTTGTATATTGTACAATCATATTAGGATAACACCCAATTGAATTCAAATATAATATATACAGGTTTAACTATGCCTATATATATAGTTGTTTAAAGATGTCAATCTTATTCACAAAGCTTGTATAAACAGTTATACAAACAAAGCAAGCAAGCCAACCAAAGTTTTACTTTGCAAGCATAAGGAAATCAGCTGTAAAACATGCCGGATCATCATGTTCCATCCTTTTAGACATCTCTTAATAAAACACTAGATTCACTATAAATATTTGGTTTATCAAAATGTCAGATTTGTCCATTCACTATAAATATTTGGTTTATCAAAATGTCAGATTTGTCTATTTTCATAATTATTTTTTTTTTATCTCTATGGGACACATATGATGCCCCCTCTTGCATAGGTATAATGTTATAATAAGGGAAACAAGTCCAGAACAGTAAAAGTGACCTACCCAAATTTGTACTTGATCTGCATTTAGTTGATATTATCAGGGTGTGTAAGTTTCATAATATTTGGTTAAACAATTTTACCCCATGTCAGATTTGCTCTAAATGCTTTGTTTTCAGAGATATACATTTTTTGTAAGCCAAAATCTTTATTTTACCCCAATGTTCAATTTTCCATACAAGGGGGTTAAATTGCCATAGCTGTATTTTGACCTGATGGTCAATTTTCCATTAGGTTCAAAAAACCATATAGGGGCCATCTTGCAATTGTATGTGTTTCTTTTTTTTCGCTGTGTATTTACTAATGTTGATTCATTGATATTTGTAACAGCAGTGAATCCCAAACTCTGTCTCACCAACAAGTCTCAGACAAAAAGCAATTCAGACAGAAAGAACTTTCAAGATGTTTTAGTTGAATGTATAGTAGAAAAGTTCAAATTTCAGTTTGGCAAAGACTGTAACAGCAAAGTTACCTTAATATATAGTAATAAAGTTTCAGCATAAATAATGTATTGAAAGCAAGTTGTCTTACAAAGTACATATATATATTCAATACAGTAAGTCTGACAAAGAGCAAAAAACAATGGAAGGCCACGAATTGTTTTCAACTCAGCAAAAAAATCTTGCACCATACAAAAAATATACTTACCATTGCTGAATTGTACTTGAAACATTTACTAGGCGTCTTCCCTTGCCATTTTCTTCACCATTTGTGGAATTTTTTAAACATCCATGTACATTGTACCTTCCTGACATACTAGGGGAGGTCAAATTTGATAACTAGCCTATAGGATAAAAAGAAATCCATTTCATAAAAATTTTACAGAAACTATTTTCATATTACTTTACAATTGCAGACACATGTGTTCATGTGAAAACCAAAATGAAGATGATAGATATAAGAAGATGTGGTATGAGTGCCAATGAAACAACTCTTCATCCAAGTCACAATTTATAAAACATGTAAAAGTAAAACCATTAAAGGTCAAAGTACAGTCTTCAACATAGAGCTTTGGCTCACAATGCACAGCAAGCTATAAAGGGCCCAAAAAATTACCCTTAGAGTAAAACCATCCAATGAGAATTGCTGCAAGCATTTTTGAGTTATTGTCCAAAACTGGAAAATCCCCTTTATTTAATGAATAAAACCCCATGCCATAACTCTGAAATGTAAAATCTAAAATTTTAAAATTCTAAAGGGAGCTTCCATCAAAGCTATAAACAATTCACAAAAGTTTCACGAGAACAGCTGCTGAAAGTATTTTTGAGTTACATGTATTGTCCGAAAACTGGAAAAATTCCCCATCTTTTTATGAATAAAATCCGGTAACTCAAAAAACCCAATATCTAAAATTATAAAAATTGTAAGGGATCTCATGTCAAAAGATATAAACAATTCACCAAAATTTCTTGCAAGAAAAAGAAAACATTCTGGAGATATTGACTGAAAACTGGAAAGTCACCCTTTTTTTATGAATACAAAACCTGGTAACTCAGAAATTTAAAATTTATAAAAAATTGAAAGGGAGTTCATGTCAATAGATATAAAAAAATACACCAAAATTTATTGCAAGTAGGAGAAAACATTCTTGAGTTATTGACTAAAAACTGGAAAATCACCTTTTTTTTATGAACAACCCTGTTACTCAGAAACTTAAAATCTAAACCTTATAAAAAATGAAAGGCAGCTCATGTCAATAGATATAAACAATTCACCGAAGTTTTATGTAAAATGGTTAAAGCATTTATGAGTTAATGTCCAACATGTTGACCATGGACAGACAGACAACGATATACCATAATACATATGTACTCACATAAATGGGCATATAAAAAGAAGAAACAAGAAAAACTTATGAACTTAGTTACTACATCAACAAACGAAAACTACTAAACATCAGATTCCTGACTAAGGACAGGTGACACACAATTGCAGGGGGTTTAAACTTTTAAATGGTACCAAACCTTCACCCTTATCTGAAACAATAGTGTAACATCACAACATAGAAAGACACACTATAAAATATTAATTGAAATGGCTGATTCGTGTTCATCCTCAACCTTTATATATGTTATGTGTTATCATCAAATACAACTTACTTTTCAATATTTTTAAGAATGAACACCAATGCGGCCACTTTCATTCAAGACAAAAAAACGTCTAAAATGTAACTAAAATTCTAAAATTGTGAAGATTTCAGTACTTTAGCATGACTTAATGATGCTAGTACCCGATATATGTGCGTTGTATTGTTGAAAACAGCCCACATTTATGTAGCAGTAGCATTCTACTTTCCGATGAATAACTAGAAGTTTACATTTAAACAATTTTGTAAAACTGCTATATTTTGGGGGCAAAAAAGGGGTCTTACTGGACCTAATCCTTTGCATGAGGCAATTGCAAATTAAAGTTAACACAAAGAAAAAAAAATTGAATCATCATCCAATGTAATACTGAAAGATGGACCAACAGTCCCTTAAATTTTTAATGCCTACGTAAGGCAGTCTGCATAATGTCTCAGTGGCAAATATTTCAGATATCAGTATAAACAATTCATGTCAATCAAATAATAAAACTAAGAAGTGTATTATATATTATACTGAACTCACTATATTGGTTGAGGGAATATGCTATATATTTTGAACAGTTGTATTAATATTCTATATACATTTTTGTATTAAAACAAACCATAGTATAATGATAACCAGAGGCTCCGCAGGGCGCAGCTTTATAAGACCGCAGAGGTTGAACCCTGAACGGTTGGGGCAAGTATGGACACAACATTCAAGCTGGATTCATCTCTAAATTTGGATTGTGATTAAATAGTTGACACAGCATAGGTTTCTGACACAGAATAAATGTGGTCTAATGAACTTAAATTTTTTTTTTGGCCTTTGAGCAATTCACTATGCTGTTGAATATTAATCCTCTCAAAAAAATGTTTGAAGAAATTTTCTTTTTATTTATGAAATCTGAAATGAGAAAAATTGACCCCCCCCCAATTTTTTTTCACATCCCCCTTTCCCTTATTCCAAAACTGATCTCAATTAAAATTTCTAATGGAGTTTGCAACAATAACTACTCATTTAAATACATCATAAAATAGAAAAATGTAAAAAAAGTGCTTGTTATCACTGAATGGTAAAGATTGTTTTAATTTATTAGTTGGTAGTAAAAGTGAATATACATTGTATATTGTATAAAACAATGATTTAAGTTGATTCAACTACTATTCTGGACAAAGAAAGATAACTCCAATTGAAAATTTCTTGCTATTGCGCAATATTGTGTAATTACATATTTCTTGCTATTGCGCAATACTGTGCAATTGAAAATACTGGCTATTGCACAATACTGTGCAATTGAAGATTTCTTGCTATTGCGCAATACTGTGCAATTGAAAATTTCTTGCTATTGCACAATACTGTGCATTTGAAAGTTTCTTGCTATTGCTGAATACTGTGCAATTGAAAATTTCTTGCTATTGCACAATACATAATATAATAATTTTGGATCCTGATATGGACCAACTTGAAAACTGTGCCTATAATCAAAAATCTAAGTACATGTTTAGAATCAGCATATCAAAGAAGCCAAATAATTTAATTTTTGTAAACAAAAAAAACTTAGTTTAATTTTGGACCCTTTGGACTTTAATGTAGACCAATTTGAAAACGGGACCAAAAATTTAGAATCTACATACAAAGTTAGATTTGGCATATCAAAGATCCCCATTTATTCAATTTTTGATGAAATCAAACAAAGTTTAATTTTGGACCCCGAATTGGACCAACTTGAAAACTGGGCCAATAATCAAAAATCTAAGTACATTTTTAGATTCAGCATATCAATGAACCCCAAGGATTCCATTTTTGTTAAAATAGAACTAAGTTTAATTTTGGACCCTTTGGACTTTAATGTAGACCAATTTGAAAACGGGACCAAAAATTAAGAATCTACATACACAGTTAGATTTGGCATATCAAAGATCCCCATTTATTCAATTTTTGATGAAATCAAACAAAGTTTAATTTTGGACCCCGAATTGGACCAACTTGAAAACTGGGCCAATAATCAAAAATCTAAGTACATTTTTAGATTCAGCATATCAATGAACCCCAAGGATTCAATTTTTGTTAAAATAGAACTAAGTTTAATTTTGAACCCTTTGGACTTTAATGTAGACCAATTTGAAAACGGGACCAAAAAATAAGAATCTACATACACAGTTAGATTTGGCATATCAAAGATCCCCATTTATTCAATTTTTGATGAAATCAAACAAAGTTTAATTTTGGACCCCGATTTGGACCAACTTGAAAACTGGGCCAATAATCAAAAATCTAAGTACATTTTTAGATTCAGCATATCAATGAACCCCAAGGATTCAATTTTTGTTCAAATAGAGCTAAGTTTAATTTTGGACCCTTTGGACCTTAATGTAGACCAATTTGAAAACGGGACCAAAAATTAAGAATCTACATACACAGTTAGATTCGGCATATCAAAGAACCCCAATTATTCAATTTTTGATGAAATCAAACAAAGTTTAATTTGGGACCCTTTGGGCCCCTTATTCCTAAACTGTTGGGACCAAAACTCCAAAAATCAATCCCAACCTTTCTTTTATGGTCATAAACCTTGTGTTTAAATTTCATAGATTTCTATTTACTTATACTAAAGTTATGGTGCAAAAACCAAGAAAAATGCTTATTTGGGCCCCTTTTTGGCCCCTAATTCCTAAACTGCTAGGATCTCAACTCCCAAAATCAATCCCAACCTTCCTGTTGTGTTCATAAACCTTGTGTTTAAATTTCATTGATTTCTATTAACTTATACTAAAGTTATTGTGCGAAAACTAAGAATAATGCTTATTTGGGCCCTTTTTTGGCCCCTAATTCCTAGACTGTTGGAACCAAAACTCCCAAAATCAATCCCAACCTTTCTTTTGTGGTCATAAACCTTGTGTCAAAATTTCATAGATTTCTATTTACTTAAACTAAAGTTATAGTGCGAAAACCAAGAAAATGCTTATTTGGGCCCTTTTTGGCCCCTAATTCCTAAAATGTTGGGACCAAAACTCCCAAAATCAATCCCAACCTTCCTTTTGTGGTCATAAACCTTGTGTTAAAATTTCATAGATTTCCATTCACTTTTACTAAAGTTAGAGTGCAAAACTAAAAGTATTCGGATGACAATGACGACGCAGACGACGACGCCAACGTGATACCAATATATGACCAAAAATTTTTGCGGTCGTTTAAAAAGTGATTGTATCAAGTGCTACAATATTATATATTATTGCAGTGAGGTTAAAATCCCTGTCATTTATTCATCATCCACACAGTTACTAATCGGAGAAATTTTTTTTCTATCATACCGGTATACATGTTCATGTTATGATATTTTTCTAAGACCATCCACCAGAACTTGCAGTCGCCCTATAAAAATAGGAGATGTGATATGATTGCCAATGACACAGAAATTAACAACCATAGCCACCATACAGCATTCAACTATGAGCATTGTCCACTCTGGACCAACTATATTTCTTATAGTTTATATGAACTATTCTTATCTATTATTGAGTATTTTTAAAAAGAGTTTTCCTACACAACTTCCTATCGTGATGCTTCTTAAAATTTGATGGGTAATCTTTAGATACGATTTTATGTAATGGGACAATAAATCCTTTAGCCCATATTTCAGGAAATTTTCCTGTTGTTAATACATTCATTGACATTGTTAAACATGTTAAATATCTTTACAAAACATTTAAGCAGATATGATTGTCTGAGCTTGAGCATCTCATTTATTATGGAGTCAAAGCTGCTTAATTTATTGTTTATTAGTGGTTCACAGGGGCTTGTTTAGTAGGCCAGACGAGCTTTTACTACCAATAGCGATTTAATAAAAAAATGACAAAATGTCATTGAGTTTCTTGAATTCCAAATTTTTAAAAGTTTAAAGAAGAAATTTTTAACTGCACAATAGATTTGTAAGATCTTGACATTTGCTTAGTGTCAGAAACTCATATTACATGTATGTCAAAAATTTGATCAGAATCCAAATTCAGAGCTGTATCAAACTTGAATGTTGTGTCAATACTCATGATACTAGCCCCAACTATTCATGGTTCACCCTCAGCGGGTCGTAGAAAGCTGCTCCCTGCAGAGCACCTGGTTCTGTATTTTATAATCCAATTCTCTGAAAATTTTAATTTGATATGACATTCTTAAATAAGATTCCTTAAAGCCCATGATTTATGAATGTGTTCTTACCAGTCACCCCAGATTGAGAAACCAGACCAGGATATTCATTTTATGCCAGGTCACTTGTTTTCACAGTCCTCTAGTCTGGTGTTATGTATTGTTACTAACTTACTACAAATGTATTACTTATACAGTTATAGTTCCGTAACTCTTTCTCCCAATACCGCCACCTGCCATGTTATTATTCTTGTCAGGACTTTGATCTTGCCAGACTTCCAAACCCTATTGGACTCTTTGTCCCTAGCTAGGAACTATAAGTATGATGTCACTCATTGGGTTCAGGAAAGTATACTAATAGGATTTGAATTGAGAGGACGCTCATCATATGGCTCCCACTTTAGGGACTGTTACAATAACATTAACAAGTAGACTAGCGGCAGCCCCACTGTATATTTAAGGTATTGTATATAACTTATATTCAACCATATATATATCTTTTTTAAATAAACATCTTATTGTTTACGTGCTTTGATAGTTTATCTCAGAAGACAACAGGAATATTACGAAGCCAGTGTTAACTTCACTCCGGTTTCACTCACTACCAAAAAATGTATAGTTATTAAAGAGACATATACATTTCAATGGTTATAAACAGGTAAAAGAGGGACGAAAGATACCAGAGGGACAGTCAAACTCATAAATCGAAAATAAACTGACAACGCCATGGCTAAAAATGAAAAGGACAAACAATAGTTCCCACGACACAACATAGGAAACTAAAGAATAAACAACACGAACCCCACCAACAACAAGGGGTGATCTCGGGTGCACCGGAAGTGTAAGCATAAATGGTCATCTGGTTCTACTTTACGGTCTTAACTTAAGTTCGTGCATGTCTTTATAATTTACTCAAACTGGATACATCAAATAAGATTGATTTGAGTGAAGCTCTACTGTGATATTCAAGTTTGGTATATGTTTACCCCGTTATTGATAGGATTTCAAACTCCTGAGTCCTGTGGATAAATAAATCAGTTTTGGAAATGGCATTTAAAAATCCTTCGTGAAATGTTAATCGAATAAAATATTTAAGTTGAATTCTTACCCATCTTGTCTTTAGTGTCCTAGATTGAAGATATCCTACATTGTCCTAGCTGCATCTCATATCTTCCATAAAATTTGCGTTTTGCTTCACGAATCATGATGTTAATATCAGTGTCGTCTATCTGAACGCTCGTTTCCGGGTGAACCGTACGGGCTATTATTAAACCAAAGGCGAAGCATTAAAAATTCCATTTAAACGGCATTAAATGATTGAAATCCATGCGTAGATTTATAAGTAATAAAAACAAGTAAACATGATTAATAATTGTATGTAACCGATTGGACCTTAAAAAAAAATATATAAATGTGGATTCCGTAATTTCCTCTGAGTCTCCATGCCAGTGTAATGGTATTTCCCGCGGTTACTTTTGTACAACGTATTTGTAAAATACGGTATGACTATCACTTGCCACTATGTACCTAACATAATGAACAATTTTGCAAAGACTTACTCAGTGTAAGTATATCGATACGGTGAATTAATTAACATGAAAAAACTCTGTAATTTCTAAATAATTTTACTGGACACAAAACGCACGGGCACCTGGTAATTCGTCACCTTATAATAGGCTTATTAAAGTCAAATCGGCACCTTTTTTCACGACATTTCTGCAATTGATTTTTTAACTGTCACCTGATATTAAAAACGGTTTTCATCTTTAATTTGAAAGTAATTATTGGTTCTCTTCTCTACTGCAGTATATACAGATGAGGATAAAAAGAAGAGAAAACAATTAAATTTTATCATTGATTTTTTTTTGATAATCTGCCTTTCCTGATTTTCCTGATCTTTTCAGTGGCGGATCCATAACTTTTTCTAGGGGGGGGGGGGGGGGGCTGACTGACCTAACGGGGGGCCTGCTCCAGTCATGCTCCAATGATTCCCTATATAATCAACCAAATTTTTTCCACAAAAGAGGGGGGCGGGCCTGGATCCGCCTATGCTTTTACCTGTATACTTGAAAACAATAAATACTATTGTTTGCTAGTATTGTGCAGTTGTCATGAAATAAAAGTTCATTATGATAATAAATATAGGTTCCAGTAGGAACAGATCTATTGTGGCTCCACCATTGATTGTTTATACAGAGAGCACACAAGATCATGTAAATTTGGTTAAATGTCCAATGGTAGCTGGAGAAACAGCACTGTATATAAATAGAGCACCTATATTCTACCTGTGAAAATATGGTTCCTTTTTCAAAGGAGGTTTAAGGATCAGTTCAATTATATTATATAGTTTATAAAACAATTATGCATAGGCGGAACCAGGGGGGGCCCGGGCCCCCCTTTCGTGGGAAAAATTTGGTTTATTATATAGGGAATCATTGAAGCATGACTGGAGCGGGCCCCCTTAAGTCAGTCAGCGGGCCCCCCCTTAGGAAAAGTTCTGGATCCGCCACTGTTATGGGAGTCTTCAACAGTTCACTTGCAAAACATAATATTAATTTTGGGTATGGACTTAACTACTGCGGGTTACCCGAATTAACAAGGGGCGGATTTGACTTGTTATGCCATATTAACTATCAAAGGTGGCTTAGGTGCCCATTTGACCAGGTTTCCAAACATGGCAAAATGACTAGAATTCAGACACAGTGTTAAATAAATTAAGATATATACATTTTTGTGTTGGAATGCACACTACACTGGCAACTTTATTAACTAAGCTACATTAGATTGTAACTTGAGTTATATTCCTTGTGACTAATTATACATGTGTTAAAAATAATACAATTTTGAATAATAATATTGAAAATAAGGAGATCAATGTAGTATGATTGCCTATGAGATTACTATCTACTAATGTTTATATGAACTGGATTTAAGCATCTATATAGGACACCTTAATACCTTTAACAATGAACAAAGCTCATACTGTCAGCTACAAAAAATGTATAACAGGCCATGACAAAATGTAAAATAATTTGCCAAAATAAATCAAATATGGCAGACTGCATCAAACAACAACAGTACTAAATTTCATCCGGACTTGGAACAGACATAAATAGAATGTTGTGACTGTTGTGTAACAGCACAAAAGAGGAACAAAGTGGTGAAATCGGTTAGAAATTGTTTTGATTCATTGAATTGGTACAAAGCTAAAAAATTCTAACATGAAGACAAACAATCAAAACTTAATAGTACTTTCAGTTATTGAAAGCTCATTAAAAGCTAATAAAAACTCAAACATTATATATAAACCATGTTTTCCCGTACACATATATATATATATGTATAGATGTAATTATCAGTGAAATTCGTTTTACAATTTTTGTTTAACATGTTTAATTATCTATAACTGATATATTTTTTATTAAAGTTTCCAAGCAAGTCAATACATGCAATAACAAAAAACTTTTGGGACAGAAGACACTGTTTAAAAAACGTGACCAAAGAAAAGAAAAGGAAATGTACTTGTAATCGACACTGGAGAAAAAAGGGACTCTTCAGGTAAGAAGTTTTATTCTGCAATAACTTTTGTTTAATAGTTAATCTGTTTTTGAATAAAAGAATGTGTAAAGTATATTTTAGTGGGACAGCATCCCAACAAACAATAAATCTGAAGAGATATCAAGTGGTAAATATTTTGCTTACTGAAAGTTAATACCAAATGTGCCATGCTATAAATTATCCTTCATCTGAAGAAGGTATGAATATATGCAACAGGAATTTTACAGAAAAACTCGGTCCTTTATTATGTCTATATGCTAGCCGCAAATTTTTCCCTGCATTTGCATATCTAGTTAGGTTAGTACTTTTTCATCTTTTTAAAATTTTGTCTTGCAAAACAACACTTTGCAGGGATAAAGTAAATGCAACAAGTTTTCATTTTATCCAGTTTTTTCATGTTTGCACATTCTCTTTCCCATACAATGTTTTGGTGAAGTTAAATAATAGTAGTTTGTACACATGTTGCCACTTGGAAATATAAATGATATGGAAAATAGCATTGTGAGCTCTCTCAAGCCTATGTGAGTTGTAGGATTTTAGAAATTTCATCATTTGTTCATAAGTAGGAGGCCACTGACTGCCTAAGAGGGCGCCCACTCCGGTCATGCTTCAGTGATTCCCTATATAATCAACCAAATGTTTACCTGGCCCCACTCTAAATCCACCTTTGCTAAGACCAGTTAAATAATCAGCTTTGGTCAATATATATGAAACTATTTTTACAGGAATTAATAGTTCCCCTTTAAAATGGAAAGTATAATGAAAATTGCATTGTCAATCTCAATCCTATTGTTCAACTTCATGTTTGTTTTTATAGCATTTTTTTATCAAATTCAAAGGTTAGTTTGGCAAGCCAAAGTCATGGATGAGTTCAATAAATGTTGCAGATTAGCTTTTTTTGCAGGAGTTAAGCTGCTTTAGAAAACTGCATTTGTTACTTATTTCAAGTATAATAACTTGTTGATTTTGCGCATTTTTTTCATAAGAATGTTCATTATATATTTGTCTTTCGTGAACTTTTAACTTTCAGTTACATTCAGTTCTTGTGAAATTCAACATCTCTTATATAATCATCACAAATGTCTTTTTACTTAATCACCTTTTTTTATTTTTACAGAAGAAATTGTCACACGGAAATGTCTTGTGCAAATTAAAAAGGAGAAGTAACTCTGCTAGGAAGCAGTTCCAGTCATTTGTAGCAACAGGACTGTGACGAATAGAACTTTAATATAAACTGAATCAAAATATAGAATTTACCAAACTTGTGTCAGATAATACTCTCATGCTTCTATTGGAGGACATCAATGATGAGAAGGAAAGGAAAAGACAATAAATGACAGCATATCAAATATCACAATGTATATTTAGTCAGTTAACACATTAATTCATCTACATACTTTACAGCATTTCATTTTAACCATGTGTAAATTTTGTCTATTCAAGCTTAACAAAATGCTTTGAAATTAAAATATTAAATATTTTAGGCAGACATGTTTTTGTAATTTTCATTTATTTTTCAAACTTTCAAGTTATTACATTCTTCAGTGGCGGATCCAGCCAAAAGCCCATTTTTCAAAGGGGTTTCCCAACCAAGGATAAAGGAGGGGTTCCAATCATGTCTTTCATTTATAAATTGTTAATTTCCACTACAAAACTAAAAAAAAAATAAGCCAAAGATAAAAAATCAGTCATAAAAAAAATATAATTTTGAAATTCATGTAAAACGCATGTAAAACATGTATTTTACATGAGTTTGTATTTACACATGTTTTACACATGTGAAATATTTCATGCGTTTTGTAACGCATATTTAATTTATGTTTTGTTGCACGCCTGTTATACGCATGTTGTAAAAATCATGCGTTAAACGCACAAAAAACATACGTTTTACACACGTTTTCTTTACCATGCGTGAAACATGCGTGGCACTTTTTGCTGTGTATGCTAAACATGAGTTTTTTCTGCTCTTGCTTTGATAGATTTATAATATTAATTTTATATACAAATACTGCATTGATGTCGATTTTTTGTGCTCACCTCTTCAATTAATTACAACGAATCGACTGACGATTCAGTAATTTGACTGCACTACTGCTTTTTATTGTGCCGATAATTTGTGTTGTCCACAATCTTTTCCTTTTCGCCACAAAGCATTTGAGGTATTTGAAGGTCTTGTCGACGTTATATCATCAATTGCGCTATTTATTGTTTATCAGTTTTACATTGTCTTAAAATAACTAACAATATGCAAAAATAATGTTTACGATATATGTAGGACAATTAAAAAAGTTTCTTTTCATCTATTACAGTTGCAAGGTTTAAAGTTTAAACAAATTTTTGAATTTGAAGATTTCGTCAACTTCCTTCGATCAATTGTGCTATATTAAGTCTCTATCTACCTTTTATTCATTTCTTAATTGTAATTGAATATATGTATCGGCTATGATTTGGTAGTTTATGACATGTTCGGAATACACATCATAAGCAAATGACAAACGAAATTTCCGTAAAAAACTAATAAATCGAAAGAGTGTCAATTTAGCGCAGGATCTGCTTACAAATAAGACGCATCCGAGCTCAACCATGATAAGTTTTTCATTCCTCGATGATGTGTTCTCATTTCCTGATAAGGTAAATTTCAAATCAGTTGCATGTCAACTATTGTAATCAGTAATGGTGTAGATGTTTGTCCGTAATCAGAAATAATGAAAAAAAAAAGCAATCAACATCTGCATCTCATTAGATGATGTATAACTTAATATAATCTGACCCTATGTTATTAACTAATGTTTAAACCATATCATGTGCTGACAAAATGTCATCAAGTAATTTTTTAATCACATAACGTTATGCCAGACTGCAACACTAGACAGCTGTTCATGTGGACTTCCATTGTATATGACTGTAATAACTACTATTCGCTGTGGATTTGGCATATTTAAAGAAGGCTGTAATTTCACCTACATCTGCCAACTTGAACTTCATTTTATCCTCTTCTTTTTATATCTAAATATTATCGGTTATTTCTATTCCATCCTATCTAGATATGCTTAATTTTTTTTTAAACTAAATAGGATAGATAACAATTTAATTTTGTGTTCGTAAAAAAAACGAAAAGCCAAGAACGATTATTTGTGTTTAACCGTTGTTAATACATAAACTCATCATAGATGCTTACTAGCTTAATCATGTTGCCCCTTGGTGGAGCAAAAGCCACTAACGACATTTTTCCACCTTGTTCTGTTCTTTGCTAGCCTCTCCAGATCGTGCCACTTGTACACTTCTTTCTCCATCTCGGCTGCATCATTCCTTCTCCAGGTGTATCTTGGTCTGCCCCTGCTATGCTTTCCTTGTGGGTTCCACTGTAAGGCTTGCCTTGTAATATTAGTTTTTGGCTGCCTCAGTGTGTGTCCTATCCATCGCCATTTCCCTTTTTATGCCCCACCTACGATAGTAGAGGGGCATTATGTTTTCTGGTCTGTGCGTCCGTCCGTCCGTCTGTCTGTCTGTTCGTCCGTCGGTCCCGCTTCAGGTTAAAGTTTTTGGTCAAGGTAGTTTTTGATGAAGTTGAAGTCCAATTGACTTCAAACTTGGTACACATGTTCCCTATGATATGATCTTTTTAATTGTAATGCCAAATTAGAGATTTTACCCGAATTTCACGGTCCACTGAACATAGAAAATGATAGTGCGAGTGGGGCATTCGTGTACTGAGGACACATTCTTGTTTAACTCTTCATCAACTGGGCATTGGCTGGTCTTTTCCCAAAGATTTTTGTTTGATATCTTCTCAGTCCATATGATGTTAATGAAGACTTGAGGTTTATGAAGCAGTTTTTTTTTCCAAGTCTCAGCTCCATATAAGAGTATGATTTTAACGTTTGAATTGAACAAGCGTATTTTGGTCTTAAGCGTGATATTTCATGCTTTCCAGATTGACCTTATTATAGTAGTACTAAGATACGAGGATTACATTTTGAATTTACGCCAGACGCGCGTTTCGTCTACAAAAGACGCATCAGTGACCTCAAATTCAAAAAAGTAGTCCGGAGTGATCCAAAGACTTTGTGACAATCCTAGTAAATTAAGAATGGGGTTTAGCCCGCCGGCTTCTGAAAAATAAAGAAAGCAATGAAAGTAATAAAACATTGAATAACAAATTTCACTTCTTTTTTTCCAAACGCATACAATTCAAATGGAGAGAGACTGGGTGCCTCTTTTGGATACATGCTACATTTTATGACAAATTGAGCTTAAAACTAAACAAACTAGTATCAGTTTGTCATCGCATTGTATGTATTGTTCTTCTATTGTGGCATTTGAAATGTGGTGTCATTGGATTTATTCCCATAACATACTTTGCATATTTGGTCGATGGTATGTGTATAAAACTTGTGATTTGTAGCACCTTGTTCATGTTGTTATCATTCAATGTTTTCAGCGGGTTACATAACATGGAAAGTTAAGGAAGAACCTTTAGTGTTTGGTGGAGATGTTGGTATACAATGCACGTATCATAACAGTCTATCTTGTACTGCTCATATCTTCTGGACATGGACTACCGAGCCGAAAAATGAACTCATCATGACTAACGGTATTCCTTCAGAGAAGTACAAGAACGGAAAAAAATATTCGGAAATAAGATCGTCTTGCACTCAGTATTCCAATCTAGTAATATCAAACTTTAGCGAAATAGATTACAGCAACAGATACAAATGTGGTATTGCGAATATAAATAGTACGAAAAATTCATTTGTGGAGTATCCAAAAGAGGAGATAACTTTCGAAAATATATCATATGAATGTAAGTTTATAAACTGATATTGGGTGTCCTGGATTTAAACTGAGATACATATTATTTGACCCAACATGCCCAAGGGATATTTTCGGTTCCAAGAATATCCAAACAACATATTTTGAGGGGCACATACATTTTTTCATTGACAGAATATAAGAATCTATCCTTAATAGTAGGAAACAATTTAAAGAGACGCATTAATAAGGACTGTTACTCCTCTTTGATCCTTAGTGTGTAAAGCTCTTGTTTAAATTGAAACAAAAACCGGATAAGATGTCTATAAACATAATGGCGTTTTTAGAAAACTTGATGTATATATCGGTATCTCCATTCATCATGGACGCTTTAAGTCGACTTTTGCAAGAAGTTTACTGAGAACGATTTTAAAACTTACATTTTAAAAAACATCTGTACGATTTTGTCGAATTCGCAATAAGTTTTAAGTTTGGTCCCGATTTATATATTAAACCCTAACTATATAAAAAAAAAAAAAAACTTTTATATAGTATTTATGCATTCTACATGTTCTACTTCATCTGGATTCATCAACCCCAGGTATGTTTAATCCAAAATTTTGAAGTCAAGAGTTGTGAAACATCAGGAGCTAAACGCAAAAAAGGACCGATAAATAGTACAAACATTCAACTAAGGTATACTTTGTCTGACTTCGAGAGCCATAAAGGGACTCATACAAAAAAAAATTATCAATAATCTAGGATTTAAAATCCGTTATAAAGCATTTACAATCAGTTAAACTGTTTCAAGTCCTTTATAATCCGTTGTGTTGTTTTCAATCCTTTATCCCGTTCTCTCAGTTCAAAGTACCGTTACTTCAGATTCCCAATCCGCGATTGCAGATATAACTAGTAATCTGTTATCTCAGATGCATTATCTGTTATCTCGATACTAATCCCTGAACCTGGTTTTGTTATACTCCATCTTTGTTTCATAATCCGGTATTACTGTGTAATAATCAGTCATCTCGAATTACCAATCGGTTATCTTAAATATATCATACATTTGTTATTAGTCTTTTGTATGTTTTGTTTCGCCGCTCTTTCGTTAATTACTGAACGTTTTCATTGACGTATTGAAATTATCTAAGACATACAGTTCTGTGTTCTTTGATTTATATGTGTGCATTGTTTCGGTATTTTACAATTAAATTTTAGGGCATAATTAACCGAGATCAAGAAGAGAAAACAAAAATCACGAATTTGTGTCGAGCTTCTCTTATTCAGCGTTCATACTTACAACCTTACTGTGGCAAAAGTAGAAGTTTTGTTAAAAATTTACGAAATCGTTAAAAAACTAAACCTCATTCGTTCTAGAAAACACAGAGCGCATGTTTCGACACTCTAAATGTATAAGGTAGATATGTAATTTCATGCATCAAACTTAAGTATGATTTTGTTTGTGTAGTCATATGAGCTGTATGGTTTTGCTCATAAAAACGATGGAATTTGACCAGTATTTATTGAACTGCGAGGACAAGTAAACGTTGTTCTATTTTTGACAATGAAAATGAGTCAGATTCATAAACAGATTTCTTAGCAAGCCATTGCTAACGCTATGATTTATAATGATAATTGTAAATAAATCCGTATCTTAATTATTTTGCTAGAAAAAGTGAAGAGATAGCGTATAGGGGTCTGAACAAAACTACTTCTCTAATACGAAATAATCAGCAGTGTTCACACGGTAATGTTTTACATGAGCATCTGCAATATTGTAATATTGTAATATATATATTCAACATAATTCAATTATGTTTTTCTGTGAAATCAGCTTTATTATTCATTACAATTATTTTTATCAATTAAATATTTATTATTTTCATATATACTTTTATCATGTTTATAGCAGTAGTCTTCTATTAGGACAATGTTGACATGTATTGCACATTTGATGTTCTCTAGATACTCCTGCCCAAAAGATGGTATCGACTGTACTAAATCTGAAAAATCAACAGGTATCTCTCAGTCTAAAGATTGATAAAATTTACCCAGTTCCAGAGTGTCAAGCAATATTTGCAGTAAGCATTTTATCTTTTAGATCTTTATTTTGAGAAACACAACCTTCCAGCAAACAAGTTTATACCTATAGATTAATACCGTAGACATAATTATCGTATTTACATTGGCACTTTCATTTATCATGCATCATTAAGTTGTTTCCATTAAAATCGTGCAGCTGAGATAAAATCATGATAACACCCGTTTCTTTGACTTTCGAGAATAACAATAAACAAGGAAAAAAATAAGAAACCTTGTTACTATTCCTGAGATATCGTATATTGTCCTTTAAATAATAATATTTCAAAAATGATTCTGGTTTTTTTTTTACACAAATTCCGGGATCCGTATGCTTGAAAACAAATATTACATAGGAGTCAAATACTTATATTTACATGTTTATAACTGTCAGTTATAAATCTCTATTCATATAAAGGAATGACAGGGTCTAATTCAGGTATATTATGTGGCTTAATCAGCTCGACATCGTCTGAAAATTGATTTTGTACTGCTTTTTTATTGTCACAAATGGAAACTCGGTGACCAAGAAGTTTAGGTAGATTATCTTTAGTAATCACGTTCCTATCAACTTTGAGTGAATAACTTTGTAATGTTCATTTTGAGGCTTTGCTAGAAATGTTCGACTCTGAACTAAGTAGACGAGAATTGCTTGTTTACCTCCTGAACATAGGTGGTTTCCTTTTGGTACTCAAATTTCCTCCAGCAACACAAAATGTGTTTAACACAAATGAGATAACCAAATAAAGCTATTACAAAATCAATTACAATTGTGAATTTAATTTAAATTTGAATTACCTTCCTCAATGTCCAAAATACCATGTTGAAAGTAGTTATCAATTATCAAAATCCGACTCCTTCCAACACAATATGACAAATATATATAGAAAAGACGAACAACAATAAACATAAACGTAGACATAGCAAACTAAAGACTGAGTAACACTTACCTCAAACAAATCTTGTGCCACATTTGTTGCTCATGTAAGTAGTGTGAATTCTGAAAATCCTTTACTAGTACGGTGACCAGACCCAATATTTTTAAAATTTAATCGTCAAACATACTATATGGCTATATCATATATCATTGGATTCGGAAAAATGAGTATTTTTGGAATATCGATGTCGTCAAAAAGAAATGTGGTAACAGTTTTGCATAAATTAAGGTCAAAGATCAACATATTGTTTTCTTTTTTTCTTTCTGTATCTTAACAATTGAAAGATATCAGCCGCATTTTGTGTTAAATTTCAAATCAATTGAACATTATCACTGAACTAGTATATATTTGTTTAGGGGCCAGCTGAAGGACGCCTCCGCGTGCGGGAATTTCCCGCTACATTGAAGACCTGTTGGTGACCTTCTGCTGTTGTTTTTTTTTCTATGGTCGGGTTGTTGTCTCTTTGGCACATTCCCCATTTCCATTCTAAATTTTATCTCGAAAATGTAAAAAAAAAAAAGGAACATATTACTTAGTAATCGGTTAATTCTGAAAAATGGCGTTTTTCAACACTTGTTCTATTATACAAGATCAATACAAATTCCGTTAAAGTTACAGTAGTTACCTTGCCGGGTGACATTCAACCTCAGCAATAAAAGATAAATGTTGTTTTCAAGTAAAGCCTTCTATCCTGAATGTTTATTTTGAAAAGGCTCATGCATGTAATTCATTGCAACCAAAAAACTACTAATTAGCTCGAAGAACATTACAAAATCCAATCAAAATGATCAGAAAACAGATTTCATCCAGGAGTATCTTCTGATTCATCTGTCAAGGAATTTCTACATAACTCTTACCCTTGAAAGGAGCAAAGAACCGTACTTGTAAGGTTTTGTTGTGAACAAACACTTTTCACATGCAGATTTTCCCTAACATGAACAAAAAAGAGCCTGCAAGAATTCTGCTGACATATGCCCTTTAAAATAAACGGGGTGTAATGAAATAATTAATTTTTGCCAACCGTATTCTAAAGGTGACGAAACAGGGGGTTTAGCAATGTTTTATGCGGTCAAAATTTCCGCTTCACAGAGAGGTTACCTGACTAAACATACTTTTTTACTGGTGGCAAGCTTTACGCGAATTTTATTAATATCGTGATTGAATGATTTAAAGAGATCATTCCTCAGATCATACAACTTCGAAACTAAATTATTACACAAACAAGGGCTTCATCTTCGTCAGTACTCCCAAAACTCTGTAACTACAATAGTCGTGTGTGTCCTTTCAAGTCTTTTGTAAAAACAATTCAAACGAGAAAACTAACGGCCTCATTTATATAAAAAAAAATGAACGAAAAACAATTATGTAACACATAAACAAACGACAACCATTGAATAACAGGCGCCTGACTTGGGATAGGCACATACATAAATAATGTGGCGGGTTTAAACATATTAGCGGGATCCTAACCCTTCCCCTAACCTGGGACAGTGGTATAACAGTACAATATAAGAACGAACTATAAAAATCAGTTGAAAAAGGCTTAACTCATCAGATGGACAAAAATACAATTGGACGTAGCCGGGTACTTGTACATCCAAACAACAAAAAGACACTGGGAACAGATCTGAGAGTACTCGCAGTTATCTGACAGCTAGTTCAAAGCCACCAACAACTAATAAATCATTCATGTAAGACTAAACTAGCAATCCGTACATATCCAACTGCGCCTACAACTCGCATGCATGTGTTATTTGTTTGCAGTACTGAACACACAGATCAATCACACCCGTATCAGAGGTCCTTAGGATTATTCTGTCGCTCTTTCCCTTTTCTGTTAACTTCATGTCAAAGTATAAGGCATTAATTATCATACGAGTATTGGCCCTTGGTGAGTGCTATGCAAGTTACAACAGTCATTAACATTATTGTCTGAAATAACTTCGACAATTTCGGATTTACAAACGTTCCAGCTGAGTAAAGCTTGCTATAAGGTGGAATCATAGGGGATTTGTCATAGTTTTAAAAAAGAAAAACTACCAAAGAAATTAGGGAGAGCCTGTTGGTTTTCTTTAACAGAAAGAAACTTCTTCCAGTCAGTATCCTTCTCCCTTCAATAATCTGATACACTTTGGTTGAAGGTGTACTCTTTGTGCGGCTTTCCTTTTCAACAGACAACTTTATTGAGCTTTTCATGTCGTAGCGGTAAAAATATGTCTGCTACTGTGTGCGCTAGCGAAAAGCATTGGGTCATATTTTTATAATAGTCACCTGTAAGGTCACCATTTTTTTGCTTTTTGTTATTATCAATACATTAAAGCAATGCCATACCACCTCTCAAACTGGTGTAAGTTGTGAGTGATGGGCCAAAGGAAGGTAGGGGAAGTGCACAAGAATAGAATTTTGTTCACCAAATCAGGTTCAACAAACGACCAATACTCTACAACACATTGCTGGCAGATTCCATCATTTAGTCTTTCAACAGAACTTAAGAAGCAACGTTTACTCTTTACAGTAAAGGAGGTGACTGATTCAGTACTTATTCTCTGTCATACGATACAGTTTTCAAAATTAAAAGCCATGTGTTGCCTTTTTTAACTACTAGAACCTAATCTTAAAGGACTTCCTAGTTCAAACATTTTCCAGATAACTACATGTCCAAATTCAGACTTATTTCTTAATTTTTGAAATGTATATAAAAAAAAAACCATATCAAATAAACATACGAAAATATGAAATCTTTTAAAAAGACATAAAAAAAACACGACAACCAACACGAAATGGGACCATAAACTATCCAAATAAAATCGAATTGAACAAATGTTAGCAATGAAAAATCGTTGTGATACAAAATATCATTTATAGATTAAAATAATAGTATCGGTCCGGTTCAATTTTTTTTTACAAGTCGAATTTCAAGTGGAAAACCTGTATCTTCAATTTGTAGTGTATATTTTTTTTCAATGCACAAGTTGAAATAATGCTTCTGAGATAAATGATTTTGAAAGTGTTGTTCAATAAAGGTTTGAAATATCATATAAATGTTGTTTATCTTACATTTTGCGTAAAAATAAATGATGAAAATGAATTGAAACGTACTCTATTAAATGCAAAATATTCGTAGTATTCAATTTTTACCAAAACTCCTCAATAACGGATTAATTTCGCTAAACTTTGTTTGAAATTGTTAAAATAATGTGTTGCAACAATGTATATAATAACAAAAAGCATATCCCGAATGTTCTTTTAGAATGTAGGCCAAAAATCTTTTGAAAGTATTTTTTCTTTAAAGTAAGGGAACGAACTTCAAAGACCATTTTACAAAAATTGCACCGTACGATTTTTTGACGACAAGTCAAAATGTGAAGTGTAACATTTGAACTACCAATACTGTGATTTACAGCCGTATAGTCCGAATGACGATTAAACTCCTTAAATAAGCGACTTTTCCTTACTTGGTCACCGTACTATACATAACGCAATATAATATCGTATCATTTAGTGAGACCACGAACATAAAAATATGTTTCTTCTTTTGTCGTTACTGACTCTAGATCAAGTACTTACATGTTCAGTACAATGTTTTAGTGGTATATGTACAAAAAAAAGAATAAGGATTAAAATACTATTTTTATTCTTATTGTTAAGTTACATTGCGATTTGAAGCACTGGTTTACCCGACACTTTTT
Source organism: Mytilus edulis (assembly GCF_963676685.1). NCBI lineage: Eukaryota > Metazoa > Mollusca > Bivalvia > Mytilida > Mytilidae > Mytilus > Mytilus edulis. The sequence goes on from NC_092349.1 coordinate 4,550,498, forward strand.
GGACATCTGAGTTGTCATGGGATTAATTACAGAATGACTAATCGAAGAATTCAAATAGAGATAAATATTCAACGAGTGACAAAACAACACATTAATTCACGAATGCACGTAGCGCATGAGTTAATTATCAGTGTTGTTCGGTCAAGAGTTGAATATTTTTCGATATTGGAATTCTTTAATTAGTTTTTTATTACATTGGCAAATGGCTATTTTTTTTAAATTATGGTGAAACATGTAAGGAACTATATATTTTTTTTCTACGCATTCACAATTTGTTTTGATCCGCGAAAACGCCTATTGTTGTATGACGTCAGAGAGTGTAATAACCACGTTTATTTTACAGGTGAAATTATCGATGTTTATTTAACTGGGAAACAATGTAATTCATTGCAATCAATGTAATAAATATGTTTTTTTTCTTTATGCTAGTTTCTTTGTATAATTGGGATTTTTTTTTATTTTGTATTATCACCATTTAAATCTTTTGTGTTCGTTTTAAGAAATTAAATTTCAGCACGGACATTTGCTGACAAAATAATTAAAAGTTTTACAATTCAGATAATGTAACTTTGATTGATGGTTTTCAAGTTGTTGTTTTTATATTCATGTAGGACACTGACGTTACAAATGCATTGAAAGTTCAGAAAAAGAAAACTGGATTGTTTTATAATGTAGCTTTTACCTATACAACTTCTGATATGAGTATGGCATCATTTGGGGATCTCTGTATTAGTTGCAATGGAACAAGGAGACAATGGAAAAGTGTAAATCCATTCTGTAAAAAAAAATCAGGTATTTTGTTACTGAAAAAAAGTTTTTTCTTGATTACTTCTATAGTTAACTACATTTATGATATTTGCTGATCTTGAGTCGACGCTGAATGGAAAACAAGCTTGAAGGCGATCTTTTATCATTAAATTATAAATGCAAATATTTTTTTTTTGTTTTTTTTTTCAGTTTCATACAAATGTTACATGTTGTAATATGTTTTTTTTTTTTTAAATAAACCAAACAACCTCCCAAAAACATGCATATGAACTTTATCCTTTTATCTGTAATTCAGGGAATGACTTCAAGAAAAAAGTTTAACGTCTTTATACTGAACAGTGAAAGTTACTGATGATTTTGAAGTATAACATTTTAAAATGTCTTAGTTTAAATCATGCATGATATAATTTGTAAACCGACTTTCATTGTTATTCTCTTGAAGGGATGGGATGTAGAAGGTAAGGCATCGAAATAATGTTCCCATGTTCTATAGCCTATGAGGGAAGGGCACATATAAAAGTTAACAAGAAGAAATTGATATATATACTGTTATGATAAAAAAAAATATTTATAGCACTACAAAGACTGATGTATAACAAAATAAATGCTGTCTTGATTCTGTAATTGTTTTCCACCGCGAACGCTTAGTGCGAAAAATATTAAAAGGATCTATACCTCTGTCTAACTGTCTTACTTTTTATTTGTTAGGTAAGTACACCTACTCAAAAACTGAAAGTTTGTATACTTGGTAGGATGTTTTGTCATAATATATTCTTGTCATTACTATATCAGTAGTTTCATTTAACAATTGCAATTGAAGTTATAGGAACTTTGACAAAATTTGTTAGTATGTAACAATGACACCTCTGATTAAAGGACACACTCATACTTGTTAAGATTGATTCCAGTCATGTGAAGGTGGTCATATTGCACCGTTAGCTACATAGCAAGTGAACCTCAACCACTTCTTGATTATTGTAACAATGACATTTTGTTAACAAAACTCCTCTGAGATAATTTGTATTTAAGGAGGTTTGATCGGAACTCGCATTTGTCATATTATGATATTGTATCACACTGATAATCTTAAAGCTTTCAAACTCTCCTGAATTCATTGAACAGAAAACTCTCATTTTTGGCAGGATAATTTGCTGTCATATGTTGTTCATTAGACTGTAATTTTGATTATGTTGATTGCACTGTATGTCATGAAGAAATTGGACTTGGACTTTCCCCTTTTTGTTTTATTTTGTTAGACAAATACCACAACAGCGTAGTAATTTTGTTTTATCATTACATCATTTACAATGAATGCTCAAATACAGATTTGCTGAGTGTATACATACTTTTTGACCTTGAGCACTTGATGACTTTGTTCCCTTTTAATACTAGAAAAAAGTAAAATCCCAAAAAACTGAACTCCGAGGAAAATTTCTAAACGTAAGGTCCCTAATCAAGTAGCAAAATCAAATGATGAAAAACATCAAACCAAGAACATTCCTTCCTTAGACCTAGGAATACCATGAATATGTTATAAACAGTGGTTACGTAGTGTATTGTGGAAGATAACAATACGTTTAGAACAGAATGATATATAATAGTGTACATCAATAACACCCATACTACTAAAGAGGACATGAATATAAAAAAAAATAATTACACGAAAAACTTAAAGTCGAACAATATTCAGGTGTCAATGGTGGAATGTATAACTAATATAAGATATAAAAATACCAGATCAATCACCTTCATATGATATGAATGTTTCTTGAATTCAAGGCATAAACAATCCCACAAATGTCATCCAAATTGCAAGATTTCCAAATTGATAAAGGCCATGTTATCACAAGGCAAAAGGTACTAATCCTGTCAAAGCAAATCTTAAGATCAAATATATTTTGTCAGGAAAAACGAAAAGATCTGAGATGAGTCACGGATTGAACATACCAGTGAAATAACCAGCCACAGTTGTTATAAATCAACAAGAATAATGATTGCAGAATTTTTTTGCTTTCTTTGTGATGAGGTATCTGACTATCATCATGAAACATCGACAATCATGATCAACAATATGGTATGTGACTGTCACTTGAACTACTAACCATTGTTCTTTTAGGAGCAGATATCATGCTAAATGTTTGTTAAAACTGCACGACAAGGCAATTAGACAGAATTCTAGACAAGGAAAGAAATTCAAGAATCTGTTATCCATGGAATGGGGCTCGCCAAAATGATAGAAAACGGTGACGGCTCAGTCTTGAACAGATATTGTTTTCATATTTGAAATTGATGATATCGGTAAATTGTACAGTAAACGTTCTTAGTCAATATGAGTTGTCATGGCAGGAATGATTAATACAATACTTTTTAAAAATTGAATACTAGCTGCCATAGATGATATGCAAACCCACGTGAAAAGGTTGTGTCTTTCTATGGATTCTCAACGAATATGTTGGGGAAGTTCTGAAACAGGCCATGTCTTTTAGTCTTAATGGTGAAGGCCTCTTGATAGTCAAAGTAACTAGAATAATTTGAAGAGTTAGGATTGCTACTATAAAATGGTTTACTGGGATATTCAATGTAGGCTTACAAAATGAATCATTTCCTCAATCTTTGAGACATCTTACCCCCTTTGTGAGGACTGTTAAGATGCAGTTGTATCCTTTCGACGACGAGTTGCACAATTGAACTATTTTAGTTGAGAAATTGTAAGTCTTGTCTGCCACTCAACGATATTACTGGACTGTGTCTTGATGTTTGGCCATCCTGTATCATTCTTACTAAGGAAACTTATGTCTGTTGAACTGATTCGTGTCAACAGCTGTTATTGAGTATCCCTGTAAAGCTATTCTTAGTATCAAGCTCATATATTTTGCCTGCTATGGCTATGGTGATGCCTTCATTTTTATCCCGTTATTTTAAGGTCTGTTTCAGAGCTTCACGAACACCTTTTTGAAAATTAAGAGAACTAATTTATCTTGATTATATAAAAAAGAAGATGTGGTATGATTGCCAATGAGACAACTATCCACAAAAGACCAAAATGACAGAGACATTAACAACTATAGGTCACCGTACGGCCTTCAACAATGAGCAAAGGCCATACTGCATAGTCACCTATAATAGGTCCCGATAAGACAATGTAATACAATTCAAACGAGAAAACTAACGGCCTTATTTATGTAAAAAAAATAACGAAAAACAAATATGTAGCACACAAACAAACGACAACCACTGAATTACAGGCTCCTGACTTGGGACAGGCACATACATAAATAATGTGGCGGGGTTAAACATGTTAGCGGGATCCCAACCCTCCCCCTAACCTTGGACAGTGGTATAACAGTACAACATAAGAACGAACTATAAAAATCAGTTGAAAAAGGCTTAACTCATCAGATGGACAAAAATACAAGTGGATTGCATGTTTGCAGATATCCTATGGCAGCTACATTCCAATTTTGTTAACTGCGTTGTATTAGTTTTTCCTTCAATGATAACTCCAAATTATTCCAGGCGTTTACTGTACACTTAAGCGTGATCTGCAAGCTTGGAGATTGGTACAATTTCTCTTCCAGACCGTGTGCCATCAATGTATTTTATCATTTTGTAAAGCTCCGAGGATAAATGATTCCTGGCTTTCTTTCTGTGTCTTTTATTCTGAATATTTGCTATGTTGTCAAGTTTTATCAATCATCAAGCAGGATGCTAGTGTTTTGACAGCTCTTACTTTGGCTAAGGGAATATGTATTGTAGTACAGGTTCACCGTTATGCCCTATTTTTGTCGATTTGAAAATGTTCGATGAATCATGGAGATTTTCAGATACATCACCACAGATAAATACACTGCAATCATTGATTTTGCTGATCCAGTACCACCTTACAGTGTCTGGTTACTTATTGTTTTCTTTCAATTGGCAATTTATCTTCAACATCAGAAGTATGTTTCTCTTTTACTGATGATATATTTTGAGGTCTGCAAATTTGTTTGACACGATTTGTGCCATTTTTCCTTGTGATTCTGGAGTGCTTCTGCAGTTCCATAGCCCTCATTCAACTGTTTCGAATTGAGCGAAAGGCAAAACCAATTCAAGACCCAACAAATTCGTATGCTTGTATTAAAAGAATGAATGCCAGCTCAAATGTCTGTCTTTTCTGTTTGTATCTGATTGGCATTGCAAATCCTCACATGTTCTCTCTTATCTTTTCACACATTCCTGCAAGTCTAATTGCCCATTATGTTCTTCTGACATCTAGCTCCAGTGTTTTCGAAATCTACAATTTTTATCTTTTATAAATTAATGTTAACACAACTTTGAATTTTTAAAATACTAAAACTGTTCTACCTCAGGACTAGATTACCTCAGCTGTATTTGGAAAAAATTTTAGGAATCTTTCTGGCGTAAATATATAATTTCAATCCTGGTAACTTTGATGAGTTTATTTCCAACAGAAACTCATAAATTATATCGTATATACGTAATTTCTGTTTTAAAAAGTAACTGAGGCAAACGTGTAAGTAACATACATTCTGATGCTGATATCTTTAATTTGTAAACATGTACATGCTTTATCTGACCTCCTTGTGAATATCCAATATAAATAAGTAAAAAAAGTATGAATGCAAACAGTGAATCAATAAGATTATCGAATAATGATATATTGGAAATTCATGTTTTCAAAATGGCAATCATTCAATATGGCTACCAAAAAATCTATATATAAGAAATATCCAGATCACAGTCCTTTCTTCCAGCAGCATGCGCTCAACTTTTAAGTCAAAGTGAACACGGTTACTAAGGAAATGCAAAGGTGTAAAGGCAGTATTAAGTTGTATTACTCTTTGTAAATGTGGAGGACAATGTGATAGAATAGCATAGACAGAGTGTGGTTTGACAAAACATGTACAATTGATTTATTGTTAGATATTGTTAACGTCAATTGAGAACATTTTAGCAGTTGATGTTCTTATAACATTGCTTGTATGATATGAAATTCATTATGTTTGCAATCAAGGTTTTGAAAGTTGTTTCAAGTGAACAATATCAACAAAACGAATTATCCTACAATCAGCCGACTATTATAAACGACAGGTATACAAATATTTGTTGCTTTAGTTGTACTTGTAAAATAAATTTCTCCTGTTATTCTATGTTGAACAAGCGGTAGCACGAATATTGCTTTTAGAGTAATAATTCATTATATGATCCTCTTCATGATAAGCGTATTAATGCTTTTGTACCCGCTACGAAACAGACGAATAACTTAAAAGGGAGGCTCGCTTTTTGTGCTGTTTAAATAGCTCAAACAAATACATTTGTATATTTTCGACAATGCTATTTTTTTTATCGAATAATGACTACACTTTTTGGCTTAAAAAAAATCTAGATTTTTGAAGATGGCCGCCATTCAATATGGGTAATATTTACAAAATGTGTGTTCAACAAGACAATTGAAATCAGCACTGTTATTCTATAATCCAGGTTTCATGCCAAAATCTTTTCTAATATCATTTTCATGATTTTTTTTATTAATCCATAGAGATCAAACGGCTGCCATTTTAAAATGGCCGCCGCTTCCGCCGATTTCGACTTTAAGATTGGGTTCATATCTTAAAATGTTGTCCATGACATATACTACTACAATGCCAAAATTCATGCTTTAACCACAATCTGAGCAATTTTGTAAGAAATCTGCCCAAATCTACTGGACTAATACTGCATAGTCAACTATTAAAAAGTTCCCGAAATCACAAACAATTCAAACGAGAAAACAAACGACCTTATTAATGTACAAAAAATTAACAGAAAATAATATGTAGCATAGTAAAAAACGATAACTAATAAATGAGAGGCTACTGGATTGGGACAAGCACATTCGTAAAAACCGTTTGCTAGTAAATGTGTATACTTGGTATGCTGTCTTGTCAAAATATATTCCTGAAGTAACTATATCGGTAGCTTCATTTGACAATTGCTATGGAAATATCAGGAATGTTTACCAAATGTATTAGTTTGGAACTATTAAAACTAGTGTATATAATTCCTCTGAGTTCTGTTTAAAGAAAACTCTCATACAGGGTAAGAATATATCCCATCCAGTGCAGTTGAATGCTATTGCCGTCTTTCTTTTATTACAATTGTGACAATAGCTTTAGAACTTTAACCATTTTTGGATTATTGTAACACTGACATTTTTTTTTACAAAACTGAGACAATTTGAAAAGAATTTCTGAACCCGTTAAGATGTTTTTTTAATTATGTGTGGTTAACAAAATATACAGTCATTTTACTTTAGCTGTAATAATGGGATATACATTAACACGCATGTGACATGTTTTGATATTGTATCGGATGGATAAACTTTCAAACACAAACACTGTTATATATTTTAAAGTAAACTCTCATTTTTGTCAGGATCATTTGCTGCCTTATGTTGTTGACTACTAGTTCAATAAACTGTACTTGCTTTGACTGTATTTCAGGAAGACATTGGACTATCGCTTTTGTACAACAGTGTCACTGTATAGACCCAACTGCTATTACACAGGCAAAATTGCAACGCATGTAAACGCATGTTTACCAAGAATTTACCGTACGTTTCTAAACATGTCAGAAACGCATGTTTGGAGCACCGTACGTTAAACGCATGTTTGGAGAACATATTGTTTACATGCGTTTATGGGAAACAGGCGTTTGAAAACACATGGTTAACGCATGTTTATATGTGAAACATGCGTTTGAAGACACATGGTAAACGCATGTTCATGGTATCCGTATGTTTGAGAACATATGGTAAACAGATATTCATAAACCGTATGGTAAACATATGTTTGGATGATGGTTGCTTTACTTCCAGTTGCAGGTCAGATGCATATTCAGGCTATGAGATCATGATAATCAGAAATGAGATCTAACCATAATGTGTATAAGACTGACACCCTAACTCACAAAGTAACAGTTTGCAGGAAGATATGTCACACTACCTGGACACAAAATTCTGACTATGTGTTGATTCAGTCTTTGTTTTTACTTCTTAATGGTTTTTGCCTAGCAAAGCAGCTTATACCAGTTTTCAAGTCTTTGCATTGACTCGGTCCCTGTTTTAACCTTTAATAACCTCCTGCACTCAAGGCAAGCACTTTCAGATTAACTGAGGTGTTCTAATAACATGTAGGATATATGAACAAAACATGTCATGATTATCACTGAACTAGTATTGTTTTGGGGCCCGCTGAAGGACGCCTCCGGGTGCGGGAATTTTTCGCTACATTGAGGACCTGTTGGTGACATTCTGCTGTTGTTTTTTCTATGGTCGGATGGTTGTCACTTTGACACATTCTCCAATTTCATTCTCATTTTTATCATGATGTGAATTATGCTTTTGAAATAAAACGTTCATGGTATCAATTATATGTTGCATCATATGGGCATTTCGTCTGAATGCAGATGTTTCAATCAATAAAGAATCTACAGCTATACAGTTTGCACTTTGACATGGTTTTTTTTAAGAATTTTTAAGAGCGCTTACAAATTGTATCATTAAGATGAGAACCCTTTAACCATCCCATCAGCTTAAGATTAAACCAATTTTGATACATGCACGTTTCCTTCAAATGGCATGATTGATAATAAATTCTCATCTTTGGTAAAAGAATATATTTTTAAAATTTGTTAATAGTATAATAAAATGTAACACAAGTTAAAGTCTATTTCTTCATCTTTTTTTTCTTCTTTAAACAGTTTCTTTCCATGGCAGATTCTGAAATAAAGCAAGATGCAAAGTTTATTATAACAAACAACTAACTATCAATTTATCTTGATTTTAAAACAAGCAAAATAATCAAGTTAAGGTTAATATTATTATTACTTACAGTGATACATGAACATCTGTATATTTACAAGCATTCTGTCAGTGTTGCATTGCAATATAGTCCCCTACCAGTTAAATTTCATTGTATTGGAACAAATTTCTAACTTTATCTATAACTTGTCATGCTGTAAACTATATAACAAATATCAAATCAATATCTTCAAGCATGATTGAACAAGAATGTGTCAAAAGTACACGGATGACCCACTCGCACTATCATTTCCCATGTTCAATGGACCGTGAAATTGAAAAAAAATCTAATTTGGCGTTAAAAATAGAAAGATCATACCATATGGGAACATGTGTACTAAGTTTCATGTTGATTGGACTTCAACTTCATTTAAAACTACCTTAACCAAAGACTTTAACCTGAAACTGACACTTTCATTTTCCATGTTCAGTGGACCGTAAAATTGGGGTCAAAAGTCTAATTTGACTTTTAAATAGGAAAGATCATATCATAATGAACATGTGTACTTAGTTTCAAGTTGATTGGACTTAGCTGAATCAAAAACTACCTTGACCAAAAACTTTAACCTAAAGCGGGACAGACGGACGAACGGACGCACAGGCCAGAAAACATAATGCCCCTCTACTATCGTAGGTGGGGCATAAAAAAGTGTAGAAAATTAATTATTTAAGTGAATTTTGTAAGACCAAGGACTATTATAAATGCTCAACATCATCAGACCATAACAAAATTTAAACTGGATCTGTAACTTGTCATGATTAAACAATATCATATCAATATTTTCAAGGATGAAGAAACAAGAATGTGTCCATAGACTAGTTCATGGATGTCCCTCGCACTATCATTTTCTATGTTCAGTGGACCATGAAATTGGGAACAAAACTCTTATTTGGCATTAAATTTAGACAGATAATATCATTGGTTTCAACTTCATCAAAAACTACCTTGACCAAAAATTTTAACCTGAAGAAAGACAAACAGAGAAACCGACGAACAAACCGAAAAACAAAATGCCGATAAATGGGGTATAAAAAAGTGTGGAAAACTGGATGGACAGACCATAGGAAGGGAACTAAAAACCATTGAAAATCACATAATATCAGAATACATATTTAAACAGATATCTTTTTCCTTCTCATTTAACTCATTATTACTAATAAAGGAAACAATTTTGTTTGCATCCTCAACTGTCACCTTTCTTTAGTTTTAATTGTTTGATATACTATACATGTTATTTTTAAAGCATATAGGTACACATGTTCATGTGTTTTGTCTAACTAATATAAACCCCCTCATAATCCAAATTACAAAATAATTATGTTTTAAATTTTATTTTTTTTTTGTTCTTTAGGACAAAGAAATTCAAAAGTAATCACATGTAGGATTCTGAACCGCAAATGTCATGCTGATGTGCAATGGGTTAACGCAGTAGTGCAAATTTTGATTATGCTGAAGTACGATGCTGGCATTGTGACACTTTCTTATTGATAGCTTTACTGTATTGCTAAGGTGGTAATGTTGAATTGATGGATTTGTTTATCATATTTTCTATGTTATTGTTTAATGTTTACATGTCAATATATGGTCAAGGAAAATCCTGTTTACCACCCACTTCATTTGGCCAAAGAACACAGTTATTTCGTAGTGCATTTCTTTTAGACAATAAATTCAAATTTAAAAAATCGCACCTGCTCTTTCTCAAAAAGATTTTTACAGTGTAGTTTACTACCAGTGAGACAAATAATATCAAAATTATAGAAACTTCTACCAGCTCAAACTCAAAATATTGACAATTCTGTGTTGAGTAGTGTAAAATTCAGATTGACAGCTTCAGACGTGATATAATTTGACCTTTTTGAACTGGAACAAATCACCCCAGATTAAGCACCCAATTTTTTTTTAACATGATATTACATCCCCCTACTTAATATTTCATGCATTTAATATCAAGAATAAATTGGGAAAGTGTATCAAATAAAACATGCAAGTTATACACTATTTACACTAGGGACTACATGTACATGTATATTCGTAAACAACGAAAACCAAAGGACGATAACTGTGTCCTTGGACCATTTAATGGTGATATAATTTGATTGGTTGAGCTCACAACTTAATAAAACATTTATAAATATATATATATATATAATATATATATATATAATATATATATATAACATAATACCTCATCTTTACTTGCTCATGCTGGTGTCCATGTACTGTCTCTGTAATATTTCCCCCTTTTCTTTATCACTATTATGTATGTTTTTGTGGAGAAATGACCTCTGAAATTAAAACAATTAAAACATTGATTTTATTATAATTTACTGATTTAAGGATTATGTACCCATCTTATGCCCCTATGATTAGTAAAACATCACCCGTCATTTTAAGTGATTATTTCATAGTCAACTTTTAAAACTACACAAAAAGTTATATCAAGAGAAATATATTGACTGTGGACAAGGCCAAAGTTTATGTGCTTCTCTTGGTTAATATATTATCTCCATGGAAATGAGAAGTACATATCTTACTTCAACCTATAACAAGTATTATTGACAAGTTTATGGTAAGTTATTTCTTGGTTTCTTTTAAACTGACCTAATTATAATCATGAATTTTAACAAATCTTAAAAAATGTCTCCTATGTCAACAAGAGTGCACACGCTGAAATGTCTCACATTCTTTATTAATCATTGATATTATGTTGATAGTCCTAAGTATAAAACTTTATTAAAAACTGTCACATAAACTTAACATTAACACGTTTGAGTTGTTGCCTCTTTGACACATTCCCTATTTCCGAACTCAATTTTATTATTTTTAGAACTTGTCTTGCTGATTATTTTTCAATTTTTTGCAATTAAAAATTTCTCTCAATCTATACTGTTTTAAAGTTTTTTAAATACAGATACATGCATGTGTAATAGACAAAAACCAAAACAAAGGTCAAATTTGTCATTTCAGGGCTACAAATCCTATTAGAAGTTGTCTGACAGTTCTGCCTCTATCAGATTTTCTTTGTTATAAAGGTTTTTAAAATAATTGACAAATCTTGCATTTCACACTAATGTTCTATTTTTTTATGCATATCCTTTTTATATAACATGCAATTTTTTTAAAGTCTGATAAAGTTTTTTCGTAGGCAATACGTTTCAACTGAGGGACTACACACTAACACAGGCATCTAAAGGCGTCATTATGGAGTAAAGGGGGTTGCGTCAAAAGGTGTCATTATGGAGGAAAGCAAAGATACCCTAATGATGATTCTGACCAAGTTTAGTTGAATATGGCTTATTACATCATGTACATTGTAGTAGTTTTAGAGAAGATTTTCGTAGAAAATAATAAAAAGACACCAAGTAAAAAGAAAAGTTAATTAGGCCCTTTTGGCTAGTTTAGCTAAAAAGAACCAGTAAAGTAGAGTAAAGAGAGCTTCCAATGGAATTTTATATAAGATTGACCAATTAAAATAAATAGTTTGTCACTGCTAAAATGGTTAATTTTCAAACTAAAATTTTCAAAGTAACCCAAGAATAAAAATTGTCACCTCTATGACCTCAACATTTACTTGTACATTGTACATGTAAGTCTGAAAACAAAAAAATATTTAAACAAAGGCATAACTTTCATGACATACCTCTCATCACATAATTGCAATGTTTCATTGGCCGCTGCTCCTTATTTGCACATGAATCAATACAGCACTTTTCAAATCCACTACTAGTCAATATATAAATACAGAAAGCATTGCCTCTAGTGACTTCTGTTTTGTTGATTATCTTCTCCTACTTCTTTTAGTACATGTACTTTCATTAAAAATGCTAAAAGAAAAATGTTTAATTGCATAAACATGATAAAAGGAAGTTATGATACATGTAACTGGCAAAATTGCCTTAGTTTGGCATTTCAAAATAAGACCAACAGATTTGCCCTAAAAAAATATGACTTTACAAAAAGCATTTCATTATTTTAATGTTCTTACGCATCATATCAAATCACTATGATCAATACGATAGTTTTATGAAAGAAAGTGGTTATATTGCATCTCTGATTTTGTTATGATTAATAAATAAATTAATGCCAATCTTTGGGCAAAAAACATGATATTAAATATAAATCAATTGCTTTTGAAAAGCAATTGTAAACGGTCTTTCCCCCCCCCTTTAGAAACATGATTGTGTGTTATGTGTGTGTGTGGGTGTGTGTGCGTCTGTTTGTTTGTTTGTTTGTTTGTTTGTTTGTTTGTTTCTGTAAGGGGTGTATGTTATTCCGGGGAAGTTTCATGTTTAGTTTGGAAAGTTTTTATTTTATTTTAGGTACAGCGCGCGCGCCAGATTGAGGAGACATCACGTGACTTGGGTTTATAATAACGAAAACTTTTTATTTCTCTTTAGGTCGGGATGTTGAACAGACAACATGTATAGAGACAGAATGTACACAATGTAATTTCTTTTGTCATTGTAGGAGTAAATTGACATTTTGATCACAGTTCACCAGCAGTGCATGTTTTGGATTTAATTGATCCGGTGGAACTTTAATACACATTTAAGGATTATTTTCTGATAATGTACATTTTTCAGCACTTGTTTGTAACACAGATTAGTATTTCAATCTAGGAGCGGGCATTTTATTGTAGGCTTTCATTGAGATTTACGGACCTAGCAAGCAATTTTTACGGCATTGCAATTTTTTCTCTCTGGGAAAAGTCTTGAAAGATATCTTCACCACGTTGTTTTATGAACCTTAAGTACATGTATGCCCTGCTGACTGCAAATTTTGGGGTCGATTGAACTTGTAGTTTCCGAGTTTAACTGATAACAAGGATGTGGATTTTTTTTCAGAAGAGATGTAAGAACAATATTAAAAACCAATTCTTCAGAGAACAATTGAAGGTCTTTCCACCTCGATAATAAGAATGAAATTTAAAAAACGATGTTAGAAAATGTCACTCCTTGTTGATGTTATTTGGTTCTTCAAATTGATATAAAAAATAAGACTAATAGGTATATGCAGAAGACTTGAAACTATTTTTAGCAAAGGTCAAAATCTAGAATGTCAAATTGACCTTTGACCTTGACCTCAATTTCAAGGTCATAGGTCAGGGATCTCAAATCAAATGACCCCAGGTCAATCATTTGTATGGTTGTGGAGAAATACTGATTTCAAATACATAAGGGGAGAAAACTCCTATAAGGGTTAACCAAAACATTTCGACAATAGATTGAAGTTGCGCCTTTTTGTAAACAGCAATTTGGCAAACAAATCATATCATTTACTGTAACAGTTTCTTTTGAATAACGATAACAAGCAAAATTCAAAATTTATAACATGACCTTGACCTTTGACCTTGATCTCAATTTCAAGGTCATAAGTCAGTGAACACAAAACGGAAGACCGGTGGTCAATCACTTGTATGGTTGTGGAGAAATACTGATTTGAAATACATAAGGGGAGAAAACTCCTATAAGGGTTAACCAAAACACTTTGACTGAAATAGGTTGAAGTTGCGCCTTATTGTAAACAGTTATTTAGCAAACACATCATATCATTTACTGTCACAGTTTCTGTGGTATAACGATAACAAGCAAAATTCAAAATTTAGAACATGACCTTGACCTTTGACCTTGACCCCAATTTCCTTCAAATGGACCAAGGACTTCATATCAAAAGACTGTAGGCCTCTACGACTTATAACGTATGAATTGATCCAACAAATCGCCTATCTTAAATTTTCAAAGGGAAATAACTCCCATAAGATGTCTTCCGATCACTAAAGTCAAAATAAACCAAATCATTCTCAAGAGTAGACGAACAATTTGGTGAAAACAGTTTGCTGAAATCTTATACGGTTTTAGAGATATAGCGATAACAAGAAAAAGGGGACGCGGGGAGATAACTCCTATAAGAATAAGTGTTCGGTCACACAGGGTGAGTCTCGAAACCCCCATTACTGTACAACATCATTGGCCAAAAAATCCATTCGATATGTTGTAAGACAAAAAAGCATCTCAGAAGGCAGAAGAAAAAAAAATAATCATAAGAAAAACAAAAGGTCCTAATTAAGGAATTTGAAATTTGAAGTTATACAAAGATGTTAAATTTGGTCAATGAAAATCATACATTGACCTATGGATATTTGCTTTTTGTGTTATATGTACATATGTATAGGAAGATGTGGTATAAGTGCCAATGAGACAACTCTCCATCCAAGTAACAATTTATAAAAGTAAACCATTATAGATCAATGTGCGGCCTTCAACACAGAGCCTTGGCTCACACCAGACAGCAAGTATATATGTATCACGATTTTGTGCTGTATTCGTGTCAGTTCTGACTTTATTACGCCTATAGATAATAAAATTGAGAATGGAAATGGGGAATATCTATACATTAAATGATTTTACTCTATCATGTCTATCAAACAATATAATGCCCAAATGTTAATTTCTTTAGAATTACAGCCACACGATTAATGATCTGCCTTTCCAAAATGAAAATGACATGAAACAAGAATGTGTCCATAGTACACGGATGCCCCACTCGCACTATCATTTTCTATGTTTAGTGGACCCTGAAATAGGGGTAAAAACTATAATTTGGCATTTAAATTAGAAAGATCATATCATAGGAACCATGCATGTATACTAAGTTTCAAGTTGATTGGACTTCAACTTCATCAAAAACAACCTTGACCAAAAACTTTAACCTGAAATTTGCACAATCATTTTCTATGTTCAGTGAACCGTGAAATTGGGGTTAAAACTCTAATTTGGCATTAAAATTAGAAAGATCATATCATAGGGAACATGTATACTAAGTTTCAAGTTGATCGGACTTCAACTTCATCAAAAACCACCACATACATTTTGTACAATTACATTCATTACACAATAAAATATTCATACAGGTACATAAAACATACATGTATAACAACAAACTTTAAATTCACATTGTATGTGCCAATCTTAAAAGATTTATGAGATAAAATTGAGAATGAAAATGGGGAATGTATCAAAGAGACAACAACCCGACCATAGAAAAAACAACAGCAGAAGGTCACCAACAGGTCTTCAATGTAACGAGAAATTCCCGCACCCGGAGGCGTCCTTCAGCTGGCCCCTAAACAAAGAGACTGTATAATCAATACTACTAAAAAACAATAAGATATTGTACATATTATATATAATATATATTTGCTTATGAATATCATTAAAATACAGCATAATCAATTATATAAAAAACCATTCCTTCTGAGTAAAATGCTATAGCAGGTTCTGGCGACTTTCAAAAACTTTATCATTATTGAATAAAACGAGGGGTATTTGCGAAAAATACCAGTCTTGAGAATGAATTTCCCTCGCCTTATGGCTCATGAAATTAAACATTCTCTCGACTGGTATTTTTCACGAACACCCCTCCTTAACATGATATACATGTATCTGTTTAATACTAACTATTGATTTTAACATAAAAATTTAAAAGTTGATTAAATTATAAGTGATTTAATTTGTTTTATCGTTTTATTGTATATCACAGTTTTTCTTAGTGGTCAATAGTTTTCAGGATGTTTGGTTGTGTTTTTGGTGTTGAAAAGACACACCCCTTTGGATTTCATGTTTCATTTGTGTTTTTATGCTCGGGATTTCGAAATCAGGACCATTCCAATTCTCTCCCCCCCCCCCCCCCACCTAGAAGACAAACACTTTGTTTAAAAAAGTACGTTCTCACCAGAAGGTCATGAAAAAGCGACCCTGTTCATACAAGCAGGACATGAAAAGGGACCCTGTTCTAACCAGCAGGGCATGAAACAGTGACCCTATTTTTTGGCACATTTGTACTATAAAAATTTAGTTAGTAACACCCTTTTCCCAGATACAAACATACCATTCATATGTCGGATAGTGTTGTATTATTATATTTTATGATATAAACTGAACATGCTCAATGAAACTAAAACTTGAAGTACATGAAGTATGGAATATGTCTTTACAGAGTATGGATAATGAGTCCGAGATTACTCTGACGTCCAACGGCTGTTTTGCCAGACAAGCTGGGGCCGTGGGACGTCACGTCCCACGGCCCCAGCTTGTCTGGCAAAACAGCCGTTGGACGTCAGAGTAATCTCGGACTCATGGACTCATGCATGGTGTGGCCGACACGGAGATAATTTAATGCTTACATCTTTCTGCTTATCCATTTAAAAAATGTGAATGATAAATTTATTTTTACCTTTCCTTGGTGCTTTCCAAGTCACTCATCAAAACAAAAAGACATTCGTTGCGTTGACTTTCATTTCAATCGTTCCCCGGTTTCTTCCAGTTAATCTACAAGTTATCTGTTTACATTTGTTTGATCATCGGTTTTACCATCAGTTTGAACAACCAGAGCTGTTTATACCATATATCTCTGACTGTTTCCATTCTTGCAGTTAGTTTTAAAAATTGAAACTCCATCGCCAGCTCGTGAGCGTCCATGGTATTGCGTCATAGTATACAAAATGGTAACGGTGAGAATTCTTGGTTTTCGTACTCTCGTACATTTGTAGTTGTAGTTGTACGTATATGAGGGTCTAGAAACCGTTTCGGGAGGGGAAAATAAAAGAATGATGGACGAATTAAAGTGCAGAATAAAGAGAGAAAAAATAAAGAAAGGAAAGAGGAGAGTAAAAAAGCAAAAAATAGAATAAAGAACAATTGAGAATCATGGGGTTCAACTTCTAAATTGACTGAATTTTGAGAAGTTATTGAAAGTAAAGGACAAATTATAAATGAAGAAACAGAGAAAATGTTAATGGTCTGAAAAAAAGTAATAAAAATATAAAGGACCCCCATCCAGAACCTCATATTTATTTTTATTCAATTAGTTTGTTACATTTCTTTTTTTTTAAGTGGTAGTAGTTTGATAAAGTTGTAATAATTAGTGAGAGTGTTTGTGGTTTGAGTTGGGCGAGTTGTATAGAAAAGAGAAATTGAGAAGGAAGTTTATTCCCAAGAATTACAATTGTTCGTATATCATGATTTGGCAGATTAGAGGGACATAATTTAGTGACTATTGTTTGTCATGATTTTAACATCATAAAATGTTTCTTAATTTCCACTAATTCTAATGAGCTTCATTGAACAAGACAGTAACTACCTCAAACAATCTGACACTGACTGAGGGAAGACCATATAACTTCAAAAAAAAAATCTGACCCACAATTTGATGAAAAAAATATATTCTGGTCAAGCAGATGACAAAAATATTATTATGAATGCAGATTTCCCACATACCTTATAAATAGTGTTAAATTTTGACAAAATAATTTGATTGATAGCGTCGAAAAACTAAATAAATTTGTTCACACTTTGTGCAAAAAAAACTTCTGATTCAGAAAAATAATCATATACCCCCTTCTTTTTGAAGTTTGATGCTTTCCCCCTTAATATAAGTAATATGAAGTAATATAAAATATGAAAACATATCTTTTTGAACATCAATATGTTGATAGGGTATTACACAAAACATACGTTAACAACCTGTTTTCAAACATATGTTTACCAGGTGTTACTCTAAACATGCGTTTACCAGGTGTTTTTCCAAACATATGTAAACCACATGTTTTCAAACACATGTTTACCAGGTGTTTCTTAAAACATATGGTAAACATATGGTCAAACGTATGTTTCTGATGTGTTTTGTAAACATGTGTTTCACATGCGTTCATCAACGCATGTTTACCACATGTTTTTCAAACATATGGGAAACGCATGGTTTCAAACACATGTTTACCACCTGTTACTCAAAACACATGGTAAACATATGGTGAAACGCATGTTTACCATACGTTTTCAAAAACACCTGGTAAACATGTGTTGCAATTTTTCCTGTGTACAAAAGTGTAGTCATCTTGTTTCAATAATGACAATAAATGCGTATATATAGATATCCTGAATGTACTCCCTGATTGTTGAGCACCTCACATTGTCCCTATCTCATGTTCCATAGTATACATTAATAAACATCCATTAACGATATGAATATCAAAACAACGACTAAAAGAACTTAAAGCCGCACACTATACAGTGTAAAGGGTGGATAGTATAACAGATATAAGATGAAAAAAATGATCCCATCATGCACCTTCATATGATGTGAATATCTTTTAATTCCAGGTAGTAATAATCGCAGATTTGTCATTCAAGTTGCACGATAAATACACCTTAGACCGTAGACAGTGCACATGCAATCCCCTTTAGATTAGGATAATTTTTATGAGAAAATAACAAACCTAGTCAACTATAAACGCAAAAGTGGGACTTAAACTCAACCAGCAGTATTGACAGGCCAGTTATCACTACAAAGGAACAACTGAGACCACTCGGTCAACCTTCACATTAGCCAAAACATTCGACTAATCATGTATACCATGTGTACATTTTTTAGATGTTTATTTGAATAAGAACTGGTTTTGTAAATGAACAATTTTGTTTCAGATTTGACGACGGAACGCAATCTTGTTGTTAGTACTAAAGAAGGTAAGCATATCAACAATATTTATCTTTAATAAATTTAGTTGGTGTCAGAACACAATGCAAAATAACTATTTAAAGCTTGGAAAATTATACACATTATATTTGATATATTTTTTCCATATATAGTGCAAATAGATATAACGCTATATAGAATTGATGCGACCGAAGTGTTTTTCTGGATACATTTTCATTATGAACGCTTTGAACAACAAATTCGAAAGCCAAAGATAAAAAAAATTGTTGAGGACCTTTATGGTGATAAGGGACATACACGAAATCCTCACCAATATGATAATAAACTATCTGATGAAATAGGAACCTCATACACTAATACATGACTTATTTGTAATTAAAACACTGTTGTGACGCTATGCTATTGTTGTACATGTCTTTTTTATTTAAGTATTATACTTTCATTTACCTGTAAAAAACCATTATGTTACCTTTAACTGTCCAATATTTTTAAGAATAGCCCTCCTCTTTCTTAAAAATATTGGACAGCTGAAGGTAGTAATACTGATTCTTACAGGTAAATGATAGTTCAATAACTGTTCAAAAAAACAATCAATTCCCATTATTTTTTTCTTCATGTGAAAATTATAAAAAAAAATGCAACAAAAAAACAAATGACAATTACACAAACAACTTTTAATTAAAGTCACCTTCCAATACTTAAATTGTGTGACTCATCAAGACAGTGTTTTGAGAGAAAAAAAAACAACTTTCAAATTGATTTTAACAATGCCGATACTTATTTAAAGGCCATTTTTCTCATGTCTTGGGTTATATTTTTTAGCAACAATTTGGTTGATAATGCGCGTTGTAAGTTTTGTTTTTTTTTTGCTTTAGGTAACTCTTTTTTCCAAAATATGTATCCTCGTCCGTTTCTGGATATCAAAATCGACCTCTGGTGTTGCTCTTATTCTTCCTTACTTCATTTTCAGCTACAATTAACATGAAAAAAACTATATAAAAGAATGCTTCTACACTTCAGAATTTTAACCGAATATGAAAAACTGGATCTTCCATCACTGTATTGGATACCTAAACTACATAAGTGTCCTTACAAACAACAGTATATTGCTGGGTCTTCCAAGTGTTCCACGAAATCTCTTCTAAATTATTAACATCTATTTTATCAGCTATCAAAGCCGGGCTTAAAAAATATTGTAAAACTGTCTATTCTAGAGGTGGCGTAAATCAGATGTGGATACTAAAAATTTTCAAAGATTTTTTGGAGTACATACAATCTAACTCTTTTTCATCTTGCAATATTATTAAAACATTTGACTTGGCTACACTTTTCACAAGTATT
The DNA here is from genome assembly GCF_963676685.1 of Mytilus edulis. Lineage (NCBI taxonomy): Eukaryota > Metazoa > Mollusca > Bivalvia > Mytilida > Mytilidae > Mytilus > Mytilus edulis. The sequence goes on from NC_092349.1 coordinate 4,570,942, forward strand.
CTACATTCCAAACTAAAAGCAAATTGAAAGAATTGGTATTGCTTTTTTTCATAAAATCGAAAGTCCAACTTAGATACAAGTATCTTGTCTTAAGGAGGTATAAATCTTACTTTGTAAAGGATCACTCTGTTTCAAACAAAACATTCTCTGAAACTGACAGTATCATGATGCTTGATTTCTTGCTTGATTGACAACATATTTGTTTCGTTCGGATGATGTGTTTTTCAACAGACTGTCGGCATCCCAATGGAAACCAATTGTGCCCCTCTTCTTGCCGACTTGTTTCTTTATTATTATTTGGCTGACCTCATACGGGAACTTCTTAGGAAGAAAGATAAGAAGTTAGAAATATCTTTTAACTCTACTTTTCGCTATATAGATGATGTTCTTTCACTAAATATTTCAAAAGGTGAAGAAGCATTTAGTCCTAGTTTTGACCCAAGAAAATAAAATGTTTGATAACCAATTCAAATTGGACCATAATGTTTAGAAAAAGTAAAGGGTCGAGAAATATAAATAAAAATACATAAAGATTTTTATCTGATGACGTCACAAATACGTCATTAGATGTACTGTTTTTCTCCAAAACGTTGAAAAATACAAAATTTATGTAGTTTTCTATCTTTATTTCCGTTTTAGAAACATCCTGTGCATTCGAGAAACAACAAAGTAATTAAGCAGAAGCTTTATTATAACTATTTGCATACTCTCACCAAACATAAATTTGTTTCTCGGGTGCGCGTATATTGTTTCAATCTAAACAATGTTTAAATTTGGATGACAAAACAAGGAAAATCACGAAATTTAACCAAAAATGCAAATTAGGTCATTATTTGTTGACATGGTCACTTGTTCGATGTCGAGCTTGTTTTGTTTTTTTAGAACCTGATACATAAGTAAGGTTTCAGCAATTTAAGAATATACATGATAACTTTTAAATTTGCAGTTATTTTTTGGCCAAGTAAATGCCTCATTGCCCCTACTCCTTTGGTGACTATTTTGAACATATTTATCCCATTGAACTAGTTAACTGCTAGTAGTCTGTTGTTATTTATGGTTATTGTCATTTCGTTCATTCTCTTTGTTTACATCTTCTGACATCAGACTCGGACTTCTCTTGGACTGAATTTTAAATGTGCGTATAGTTATCGTTTACTTTTCTACATTGGCTAGAGGTATAGGTGGATGATTGAGATATCATAAACATGTTTAACCCCGCCGCATTTTTGCGCCTGTCCCAAGTCAGGAGCCTCTGGCCTTTGTTAGTATGTTTTATTTTAATTTTAGTTACTTGTGTACAATTTGGAAATTAGTATGCCGTTCATTATCACTGAACTAGTATATATTTGTTTAGGGGCCAGCTGAAGGACGCCGTCGGGTGCGGGAATTTCTCGCTACATTGAAGGCCTGTTGGTGACCTTCTGCTGTTAATTTTTCTATGATCGGGTTGTTGTCTCTTTGACACATTCATATTTCCATACTCAATTTTATCCTTTGGTGACTATTTAGAACGTATCTATCCCATCGAACTAGAGATAAAGGATACAACAGATACAGTTAAGGCGGCCTCATGTCTTGACTTATATCAAGAAATTGACAATGAGGGCCGGTTGGAAACAAAACTTTACGAAAAAAGATGTGATTTCAACTTCCCAATTGTGAACTTTCCATTTCTAAGTAGACTTTTTCAACAATCTCGACACCGACTAATTACACCTACAGTTTACAGGTAAAATGGAGGAGTCGTTTCAAAGACACAATGTCTGATTAACATTACGTATATAAATTTGATTAGGTTTTTTTGTTTGCTACAGCTGATATATGAACCAAAAACATAATACATTTTATCATATAATATTCTTATTACATGTATTTACACGTAATCATATCATGTTGAATTGATTTAAAAAATTACTGCAATCCTTCCGCATACTGAACAGCTTTCTCTTCAACTTTATGATTATGCCGCATGCCACTATCGATTAATGTGTATCTGTAACAGTTTTTTTTCTGAAAATTTATGAGAATTTATGAAACATAATTACTGAACTGTCTGTCTGTCTGTTACATACTTGTAAGCACGGTCGAACATGTGTTTTTCAAACGATCTAGACACTAACCGATGAATTTATTCATTTTTGGGAGTGGTAAAAACATTTTGATTTCAAAGGTCGAAGGAAAAGATCACAGCGCCATTTTTATCAACGAGAAAAATAAACTGACAACGCCATGGCTAAAACTGAAAAAGACAAACAGACAAACAATAGTACACGACACAACTAAAGAATTAACAACACGAACCCCACCAAAAACTAGGGGTGATCTCAGGTGCTCTGGAAGGGTAAGCAGATCCTGCTCAACATTTGGCACCCGTCGTGTTGCTTATGTGATAACAAATCCGGTAAATAGTCTAATCCACAGGTCAAATTTGTGAAAAGAGAAGGGCATTGTAGTAACGACATAAGGAACATATCCGATATCATCTGTGAAACTGTTATTCCATAACGGTCAACCAACTCGTGATGGCGTCCGTAAAATTTACGAAGTGATGATTTCAACCTCACCATTTGGAACTCTTGATTAAATAGCTTCCTTGTTATCAATAACTCTCTATCAAGAAAATAATGCTAGGAAATGCAAGCATGGGAACATTGTATCAATCGGGAGATATATACACCGTAGGCAGGTGCTGCTCGAATTTTGCTACTTAAAAATGGAAAGTTCACAATTGGAAAGCTGAAATCATCTCTTTTGTCGAAACGTTTTGTTTTCACTGACCCTCATTGTCAATTTCTAGATGTAAGTCAAGATATGAGGCGGGCTTAACTGTATCTGTTATATCCTTTATCTCTGGTTCAATGGGATAGATGCATTCAACATAGTCACCAAATTTTGAGTTATTTAGTGAAAGAACATCATCTATATAGCTGAAAGAAGTTCCTGTATGAAGTGAGCCTCATAATAATAAAGAAACAAGTCCGCAAGAAGAGGGGCACAATTCGTTCCGATTGGAATGCCGATAGTCTGTTGAAAAACACGTCCTCCGAACGTAACAAATATGTTGTCAATCAAGAAATCAAGCATCTTGATAATGTCAGTTTCAGAGAAGTTTTTGTCTGAATCAGAGTTATCCTTTACAAAGTAGGATTTATCCCTCCCTAAGACAAGATACTTGTATCTTCGTTGGCCATTCTTTTGTATGAAACAAAGCAATACCAAATCTTTCAATTTTTCTTTTAGTTTGGAATGTGGAATACTTGTGTAAAGTGTAGAAGGGTCAAATGTTTTAAAATTATTACAACATGTACAAGTAGAGAGAGAGTTAGATTGTATGCACTCTAAAAGATCTCAAGTATCCACATCTGATTCATGCCACCTCTAGATAGGCAGTTTCACAATAACTTTAAAGCCCGTGCTGATGAAATAGATGTTAATAATTTTGAAAGAGGTTTCGCGGAGCACTTGGAAGACCTAGCAATATACCGTTGTTTGTAAGGACACTTATGCAGTTTAGGTATCCAATACAGTGATGGACGATCCAGTTCATCATCTTTGGTTGAAAATCCAAAGGAACAAAGAACAGATCTATGGTTATCCAAGATTTCCTCTTTGGTAAATGTCGTGATGGTATATGTTGAGTTTCCAAGTGAATTGTTTCCTAATAGTTTCAGACATTTTACTTTACAAACAGAGTTTATATCTCAGAGGTTAAAATAAGTGAGGGCACAAAACAAAGATATATACACCTGCAATGCATTGTTTTAAAAGCAAATCAGAAAGCTTTTTTGCATAGAGAAATCGAGAGACAAAATTATGTTTCGGTTACATGAAAATAAAACCAACAAAAAACATCAATACGCAAATAAACGAAACAAGGGCAACACGACCTTGCAGAAAAAAAAAAGAAAAGGAAGGATATTCGATTGGTATCGTTTGGTTAAAAAATAACAGTCTTTTGCAAAACAACTAGCGAGTCCAGATGAATTTTAATGAAAGAGGAAAATAAGAGCGTGTCTGTGTCAATCTGTCTTAGGCAAAATTTTGAATAAACAATTATGTTGATGTATAGTATGTAAATATGTCTAATCGATTTATCGATCTCCGGACATTTCATAGCGATTAATACAGATATAATAATTATATTAATTGATTCATACAAATACAAGATGAAATATTTTGACCATTCTTCTCTGGAAATGCATTCAGATAACATAATATTGTAAAATGCTGATGAACAAAAAAAAAAAAAACAAACTTAATTAAATTGAGTTCATGTTGTTATCTCTTCATATAACAATGCTCTTAATCATATGATATAGTGTTATATTTGAAATAAGCACTCGATATGGTCATAATGGTTGAACCTTTTTGTTAAACTTTAACTTGACTGTCTTAAGGAGGCTCGAGGGTATGCAAATTTCAGAAAAAAATCAATCATTTGTCACTTCGTGTTGACCCCAGATGACTTTCAAAATGTATACATCATTGAAAAGTTCAAAATTATCTCCCTTTGGTGGAAAAATGCCATTTTTTGGCTCAAAAATTGAAATATCTTTTTCAACTCATTGGTGACCTATCTTTTGTAATATAATTTCCATATAATACCCCAGTCCCACTAGGCCACGATCGCACTACGATCTGTGAAAAAAATGCAAATTTTGATGATCGTGGTACGATCGTGTAGGTCGCAGTAAGGTCGTACCACGGTCGTGGTGAGGTCTTCAAGATCGTGAAGAGCGTGGCCAACTTTGAACATGTTCAAAACAATCGTGGTGCGGTCGTGGCGAAATTATGTCGTAGTAGAAGCGTAGTGAGAGCGCACTAAGATCGTAGTAAGATCGCAAAGGTCGCTGTACAATCGTAGCGAGAGCGTAGCGAAAGCGTGATTCTATTCGGAGAGATTGCGCTACGATCTCACAGACGTTATCACGACCTTTCTACGACCATCACGTTCTCACCGCGACCCAACTACGCTTCCATTACGACTTTACCACGCTGTTCACGACCATAGTACGATTCTAGCACGCCCTTGCCGTCCTCATCACGCTCTTCTCACGACTTAACTACGTTCACACTACGACCATTATTTTTATTGTCATTTTCACATAAAATATATAAAAAAAACTCCCTAGATTTTGTTTGTCTGAATGTATTTATCCATTTGCTCTAACGGCTCAACCATGCTTCTCGTTTTTATAAAGATTAGACCGTTGGTTTTTCCAGTTTAAATGGTTTAACATTAGTATTTTTTGGGGCCCTTTATAGCATGCTGTTCGATGTGAGCCAAGGCTCCGTATTGAAGGCCGTACCTTGGCCTATAATGGTTAACTTTTATAGATTTTTACGTTGATGGAGAGTTGTCTCATTGGCACTCATACCACATCTTCCTATATATATTGACATATCTGTGTCATCTCTGCTATCGTTCACTAAAATATCGTCATTTGAGCTTTATGGACCAGCAATAGGTTGTAATCAAGGTTTGATTGGTCGTTCCGACATCTCTTGATGACAAGTATTATACTACTTATGTGTATAGTATCAGTTTAATTGAAGTCTGGAGCTGGCATGACAGTTAACTGCTAGTATTCTGTTGTTATTTATGTATTATTGTCGTTTTGTTTATTTTCTTTAGTCACATCTTTTGACATCAGACTCGGAATTTTCTTGAACTGAATTTAAATGAGCGTATTGTTATGCGTTTACTTTTCTTCATTGGCTAGAGGTATAGGTGGAGGGTTGAGATCTCACAAGCATGTTCAACCCCACTATTTTTGCGCCTGTCCCAAGTCAGGAGCCTCTGGCCTTTGTTACTCTTGTACTATTTTTAATTTTAGTTTCTTGTGTACTATTTGGAGTTTAGTATGGCGTTCATACTTTGCCCCCTCTGCCTCTACATCAACCTACCATCACGCCCACGTGTTCTAGTAGATTTTGGTGGCATGACTGTATTGTTTCCGAGAAATCTCCGTTTTAATCAGAAACAGAAGGAATGGAACTATATTGATATGAAGCACGATATTGACGGTATTGCTGAGAACTTGTAAGATCGCGGTATGAACGTAGTATAATCGTGGTAAGAACGTGCTATAATTGCAGTAAGATCGTGTTGCACTCGGATAACTCGTGGTACGGTCGTAGTGAGAACGTGAAGAGCGTAGAAAGATCTTTATAAGCGTATTGAGGTCGCAGAATAAGCGCGGTGAGAACGTGGTTTAATCGTAGCGGGATCGTTGTAGAAGCGTAATTAGGACGTAGTAGCATCGTGAAAGCAACGAAAATTAACACTTTCATGCCGCTCATACCGCGACCTCACCACGATCTAAATTTATTTCAGATCGCGGTGAGCGTGGTGCGATCGTGGTCTAGTGGGACTGGGGTTTAAGCTGTACTTAAACTAAATTATTGTAAAATTTTAGCGATTTCTGAAATAAATTTCTTTTTTTATTTCGATATTACCTTTTATTTTTCATATTACTTCAACAGAAAAAAAAAAATGTATGCTTCTTTCGAAGGCAGATTGTTAGCGCAAATGAACGGTGACTCCACTTTTTTATTTTATTTTTCTATTAACTATAAGATAAAGTTCATTTATAGAAAAATATAGAGAAATCCTATATAAATGATTTAGACCCGCGAACCCCCTTTTTTTTCATTCATCCATAGTGATAAACAACACAATCCCTAATTACGACTTCACTTTCTTCGTTTTTTGCATTAAATTATTTACATTCATCGTCTTTATTTTTTAAGACAACACACACTTAAAAAGGTAGTTACTGAACATATAAAAAGTAGTCCTAGCCCACACCAAAAATCATGATATGTATACACTGTGAACATATAGTTATACATGTTGTTTACCTTCAACTGTAATGTATTTGTTGTCTATTGTTTAAGTTGAGCTACCGTTAAAAGAGGCTAACATGTAGGATAATGTAATTAAAGTTTATTCATAATATTGGACAATATTTAAAGAATTGAACTGTTTTCGGCCTTTTTGTTCTACGAAAATAACACTTAATAGTTGTGTTGACCATCATCAATAACACTAAATCTGTTAAATTGGAAGCAAAGTACGTATAAATACTATATACATATAACAATACGATCGCTTACAAACACTGTTGTGTTGGTTATATCTTCGAGAACTAAAAATCCATCAGCAGTGGTATCAACAAAGCGCCAAAATAAAAATATCAGTTATATTGAATTGGTATATTTTTTATATCACTTATCTTGGTTAATCTTCATCAGGAACGTAAAAATCCTATTAACGTTAAAGCCAGGGATATCATGGATTTATAGATCCGTAAAGTTCTATATGATCAAAAGGGACCTACAAATAGCCAATTCCATATCAGGTTAAATTTGCCTGGGGTAATTTGAACAATGTTTCTTTATAATTGCTATACAATTGGTTTATACTTTTTGGGCCTTTTTATCATTGTGCATTCATTAAATATTACAGTAAAATGACTTCGCCTTTCAACATGTTAAATTTCACATCTCACAAGTGGTGTCTCATTCTTCAGATAGATAACTTATTTGTCTACGTTCAGACCATTAAGAATCTTATGAGAAATAATTGTTTATCTCATTTTAACAGCAGCAGGACACCTTTTACAACAGCGTAGAAATTTTATTCATTTCAATACATATATTCTGAGTGTATAAGTACTATTTGACTGTTGAGCACATAACAACTTTGTCCCCTCTCATAACTTGAGAATTCCATAGACATAAGTATATCATAAAAAGGTTTTTAACTGTGGTAGTGTATTTGTGGAAGATTACAATAAGTAATTTGAAATAATAGATAGACATGTATCAATAAAACATCTACCGAGGATATAAATATCCAAACAACAACTACAGAAAAACCTAAATCGAACAATATTCAGGTGTTAAAGGTGGAAACATAAAAAATATCAAATATAAAAAATGAACATATCATGCACCTTCATATGGTATTAATATTTCTGGCATCAATAGTCCCAGATATGTCATTCAAATTGCAAGATTTTAATGATATTCATATATAATATATAAGATTCGAAGGTTATAGAGACAATAGTTCAAAAGTCCATGAATGTTGTTATTTGAGATTGCAGATCAGGTAAAATATATACACTTTTGATTGTTGACTTTCACTTTTCTGTTTTTATTTTGGACTAGAGAACATTCATTCGGCAGGAAATATAAAACTCTAGACAACTATTAATGGAACTTAACCAACATTGCAAAATTGACAAGAGTGGGACTAAAACTCACAACAAACAATATTGACAGGCCTGTGATCACTGCAAAGGAACGACTGAGACCATTCGGTCTACCTTCACATAAGATCAAACATCTACTTATTATTTGTATCATGTGTACATTTTTGAGATGTTTATTTTACTAGTGATTTGTTTTGTTACAGATTTGACAACAGAACGCAATTTTGTTGATATCAGTCCTTTAAAAGGTAAGCATTTCAAACGTTATTTATCTGTAAAAAAAGTATTCAATTGGTGTTAGAATACAATTCAAAATACATATTTAAAACTAAAAAATTGATACACACAGTTGTTGGTATATATTTTGTCCATATATATTGAAAATAGTTGAAACACTATATAAACAGGATGCGTCCTAAGTGCTTTTTTTGATTAATCTTTATCTTGAACGCTCAGACCAACAAATTTCAAATCCAAAAAGGACCTTTAAGATCATAGGGGACATAAACATGATAAACTAAATCTCCAACCAATATGTGATTAAAATATATTGTTAACCTCATAAATAAAAATACTAATGGAATTCAATGCGACTGTCATACAAGTGACAGGTTTATTTAGCTATATAACCAGGTTTAATCCACCATTTGCTACATAAGGAAATGCCTGTACCAAGTCAGGAATATGTCTGTTGTTTTATATTCATTAGATGTGTTTGAGCGTTTGATTGTTTGCCTTTTTATTAAGGACTTTCCGTTTTGATATTTACCTTGGAGTTCGGTATTTTTGTTATCTCACTTTTTATACACTAATGAATTTGCTTATTTATAAATACTAAAATTATAAAAGATATGTGAAAGATCATGTTTGTGTAAGAGGACACTTGTCAGGCTTTCGAAAACAAAAATTACGCTTAATAAATTTGTTGCATTTAGAGAGCTTTTTTGATTTACCATCACCATCAACACTTAAGTTGTTACACTGGAACCCAAGAATGAATTTATAGCAATATAATCATACAACCTCTAACAAAGAATAACTTATCCCTTTTATCAAAGGTCGAATACCTTGAAGAAGTCAAAACATAATTTGTCAGTAATTTCTAAACTTGTAAACGGAAATACAAAAATATGGACATAAGGTATGATTGCCAAGGAGACAACTATTCACCAAAGTTCACATAACATATATTTAAGAAATTATAAGCAGCCATATGGCATTTGATAACGAGAAAAACTAATAACGTATAGTTGGCTTTAAAAGACACCAACATGAAAATTATAAACAATTTAATTGAGAAAACTTATTTGTGTTATGTATTACAAAACAATGAATAAACAACAAATGAGACGTACGTGAACCAACGACTACCACTGAACTACAGCTTCCAGTCTTTGGACAGGCACACACAGAATGTGGCGGGGTTAAACATGTTTGCGAGCGCTGAACCCTCCACCTAAGCTGGGACAGTGGTGTAACAGCACAACATAAGAGCAAACTATCTGTTGAAAACATTGTCGTTAAAGGGAAATATAAAGACCGTAAAATGGTGCCAGAGAAACATCTCTGTTCAAAAAAGGAAAAAAAAAAACATAAGGGAAAGAAAATCGTTCATGTTGTCCGAAATTTTTTTGTAGAGTTTCGGGTGTAAAACTAAATACATTTAAATTTAGGAAAGGACACTACTTGCTGTTAATATTTGATTTATTTAAAGTAAGTTGATATGTCGTAGTTTCGGCAGTATATTTAGATAATTTTTGATTATTAAACGAAAATATCACCAATATAAATTGTATAAGGGTAAATATTGTTGAATTCATCAATTAAATAGAATTAAGACGGGTCTTTACTGAGTGTGGCAATAAATAGGGATTCCTAACAGTACAGAAAAATTCTGCTATTATAGGGGCACAATTGATGTTTACATGAATATCTAGAACATGTCGATAAACTTTAATACGGAAATGTACATAAATCATTTGTAAATGGTTATGACATGATTACTTGAATCACTTATCTGGGTTTATCTTCATTGGGAACATATAAACTTAAAAAACTTTAAGGCCAGAGAGATATACATACTTACAGCTCTATATGGTCAAGAGGGACCTTTAGATAACCAATTCTATATCAGGTTACATTAGCCTGCAGCAATTTGAACAATGTTTCTTTATAAAAAAAATACAACTAGTCACAAATTCATTTTTACTTTTTTGCTTTCTATTTTTATCACAATTATTGAAATAAAAGTAAAATGCCTTTGCCTTTAAAATTAATGTTTTAAAAACTACTATTTCATTTCAACAGATAGATAACTTGAAAATTATAGAATAACAATTTAGGATTTTATATGTCAATTAATCAAATGTTATGTATGTTTTCTAATAGATATATATATCGTATTTGAAATATGGACTTAATGTATGTTCTATTCGTATATTTAACAGGTTTTTACTTAGCGGCAATAGTCTTTGTTGGTGCCTTTAATATGTTGTATCCCGTATCCGTAGTGGTGGTAATAATACATTTGTATTACGCAAGCAAAGGTTAATTGTTATACATTGCTATAGTTCCATTGAAATCTTAGGATCGCACACACAAATATTTAGTAGTTCATTTCTGTTTAGACAATAAACCTAATTGTAAATAAATATAACAGGACCTACTTTGTCTCAAAAGAGATTTTACGGTGTATAAAAGGTGGTACAATACAGTATCGTACCACCTTTTAGACAATTTATATAAAGTTCAAGAAATATATACCAGAACTTTTTAAAAATGTGAACAATTTTGTGTAAAGGGGGTTCATAATTAACTTTGAGAGTTTCTGACATTCTAATTCTTGACTTTTTCAACAGGACCAAATCACAATTTTTACTGTTAACACTTGACATAAATTGTGTATCCCCTTATCTTCTGTTTTATTTAAAGAAAATTTAGACAAACGTGACAAAAAGTTTGGAAAGTGCATGAACAAAATTGCAAATATTTAAACTTTACATACTAAAGGATAATATTCATAGACAACGACAGTCATTGGGGAATACGTCTGTCCCAGACCATTAAAAAGAGAAATGTTTGTCATGTCTTGATATTATTTTCTGCTGATATTAAACATACTAATAAAAATTAAATCATTTCGTGCAAAAAAAGCGGTCAAAACTTCCTTTTAGGAGAAGTTTCTAATGTTGAACTTAGTATAAAAAGTCGTCTTATGGATATTTTTCTGAGGACATCAGCCAAATATCGATATCCGTTAAAATAAGTGATACAGAAACTAGTAAAGTATGGCGTTGTAGTTTACAAATGTTGAAATATAAAACAGGAAATGAAATAAAAAATACTAAAATCGTGCGGTTTAATCTGAAAAGAGTATTTACTTTTTATGACACGTACTTTTAATCTGACCATTTATATTGTAGTTTTTATTTTATTTAGTCCTCGATCAGCTTGGAAGTAATCACGAACTGTCACAGTTTTTGCCAGAAGAACATTTAGTCCTTTAACATTCAGTGTTTTCATATATAAATTCATAAATGTTGTAAACGATCATATTCCTAACCATGACAAATTCAAAAAGCTAATTAATTGACTTCATGACACAATGATGACATTAAACCTCATACAGCATACCAAAGCTATTTTGTGACTATTTGATTTGATTTATTTTTTCAGATCAGTTTGATAAGATAAAAAAAATAATATCAGGAATTAATAACATATCTTACGTATGTATAGGATCATGCTTAATGTTTGGAGTTTTGTCATGTGGTGGACTAGATATAAAGGGTAAAAAAAATTATTTTATTATTTAACAATTATTAATATTACACTTCCTGATTGATATGACACATTATTTCACACAATTTCAAAAACACGTCATTCTTAGTACCATTTAAATGTAATAACTGCACAAATGACTTCTTTTGGCTTACACAATGTCATTTCTTTTTGACATTTTCAAGATCAATATGTCTTCCAATCTATTGTTAAGGAACTATTAGCTTTATTATAGATTAAAACCATCAACTTTCGATTTTGTTTTATCTGTTACAAAATGTCGCAACTAAGAATATTAGAAAAGAACATCTTTATCGATATATACAACGGTTTTTAAGGTCTAGCGCTAATTAGTAAAAGTGCAAAAATTAAAACGTGACCGCGAATGACCTCGTTATCTTAATGGTGGAGTGTCCATAAAGCATGGATTTGATATAAAAATCCTCAGTGTTTAAGATTATACCATCATAGGTTTGTTTAAAACTTGAAGGGGCATAAGCTTCAAGATATAGGGTTGGCAAAGTATAACCTAGGCGAACAAAAAACACGGGTATGACAATTGGGAAACGGGTGGACAACACGGGATTTTCCGGGCTTGGCAATACTCCCTTAAACGGGTAAAACTGGGTAATATAAGTTTTTAAGCTTATTTTTACAAACAAATATTAAATATTTGTTGTAGTGTAATAGTGTTATAGCTAACTATACACATTTCATGTAGAGAACCATTGAGAGTCATTTATAGAGGACTGAAATTCAATTTCTTTCTATTCTCAACAAATTTAATGAAAGCAGAATAAAAAAATTGAACATTTGAGTATACCTTATTACTTGCAAAGATTTGTGTCATTATAAAACCTATATTGCAGTGTTTCTGTGAATGTACACTTTTTATTGTTATATCATTATATTGCTTAATAAACCCCAGAAGGGCACATGTCATTTACAGTGTGAAAAGACTGATTATTGTTATACTATCAAATCTGTGTTCTAATCTGAAAAATTACATATTAATACATGATTTACATATACATATTGTGAAACATGTTTACCTTTTTTTAATCTATAAACAGAAATAGCTTGCAAAATAATTTTCCTTACATTAGATATAACTGTTAATTATTACTAGTAGCTCTATGTACATGTATAGGCAAACTTTCTTACGAAAGCACCTGTATTAAGCAAAAACCTGTGTTATAAGACCACTAATTTTAGATCCCTGTGTAGTGCATTTCATATAGATTGAACGTGTAATTAAGAGGGAATGTCACGAATCATCAAGCTTTGCTCCGAAAATTTCCCCCATTTTTCTATTCTAAATTGACCATCTTAATTGTACTTATCGTTTTTTTTTTTTGGCATATGAATAATTTAAAGTCACCTTTATTAATGATTTCAGAAGTTTCCATGTAAACGGCTTATAATACTAAAATAAACTCATTTTCTACATAAACTAACATACTTAAGAAAAAATAGTTTTAGTTATTGGGTTGCTATGGTAACCAATATTTGAGACATTTTTGAAAATAACCCAATTCTAAAATAGCCCTCTAACATAAAATTGATTATTTCAACTCTGCAACAAACTAGGCAAAAAATGTATGTTGCATACAAATGACCAAGAGTATCTTTATCAAAATCATAAATAAAATAGAGAAGCCTTTTTATAAAAATATCGGGAAAATTGTGTTAAAAAATCACATTTTTGCTTAATTTTCATTCTTCAAATTTTGAATGCTAGAGCTAAATTCATTTGCAGAATGATCTTTTTAGAGGATAAGTTGTAATAGAAAGAAAAAAAAGACAATATAGCTGAAAAGTCCTAAGCAACCAGTTTTACACCATAGCAACCCCCCCCCCCCCCCCCCCCCCATATTTTCAAAAAAATGCAAAAATTGATTTTTGTTGCATTCAAACTTTTTACAAAAAAACAGACACATGATAAATAATTTAATTGAAAAAAATTCCTCCCTAGCAACCATCTATACAGTTATTTGCCTTAGCAACCAAATCAGTACCTTAAAAACTATATTAAAAAGCATGTTTTGTCTTGGAAGAAAATGGTAATGTATTGCAAAAAAAAATAACACATTTGCCTAAGATCTACATTAAAACATAGCAACCTGTTTTTGTATACATAAGCTACAACATTATAAAATTGTGTCCATAACAGTGGTGACATAAGATCTAAGCTGCTTCAGATCAAAATCAAGACATCTGTTAACTTTCTCTAAATTTTCCATGCACATTTTAGAACTTTATGACTTAAGATAAGAACCACATAAAAAGCCAAAACTCGTCTTTTAATCTGTATTTGAAAGTTTTAAATCAATCAAAATCTTATACATGTCCATTTTTTGTTGGAGTTTTATCAACACATGTGTATAGAGCATAACAATGAGAAGAAGTGTTTGAACTTCCAAAAAAAATAGTTAGAAACTTTCGAATGCATTAGCGATTGCAATCAAAATAATTTTTCTATTCTACAGTCAACAGTTATCTTACATTAATGAACATTCTTGAATTTCATATATTTTCATTGTAAGAATATAAAGGATAAAAGAAAAATACGCATCATTTATGTGTGTACATAGGGTGCATAATTTTTCATGAATAAAATCTTGAAGTTCTTTATTGACTTAAGTGAATAATGAAGTCAAAAGGGGCTATTGCTCCACCAGCAAGCATCAATCTTGACAATGTCATTGATTTTGATGAGATTAAGTCAAAGCAAACTTGATTTATCATACAACTTTTAGACAGATAAAGAGAACTATAGTATATGTATCTTTTGATGTCTGTATATGGTATTCGCCTAAATAAAGGCAACAGTAGTATACCGCTGTTCAAAACTCATAAATCCATGGACAAATAACAAAATCGGGGTAACAAACTAAAACCGAGGGAAAAGCATTAAATATAAGAGGAGAACAACGACATAACACTAAAATGTAACACACATAGACAAAATCCCACGAGAATAACAAATATAACATATATATATAACATCACTAAAATCTTGAATAACTTCTTCATCTAAAAAATACATGTATCAATATACAATTAATTTAATTTATTGTCAGGCTTCTGGTGTCAATTATATTGTTTTCATACTCTTCAGCAACAAAGTCTTCACTTCCATAACTGTTTTGTGCTGATTTTCTCTTTTCTAGTGATAGTCTGAAAAAGCTCGAAATCTGTAAAGGAGTCAGAAATAAATCTTGAGAAAACCTTCTCTTCCCATTTTTTATTATTGTTCTCATCATCACTGATACCTCCTCGGGGTCATACTTATGTCCTGTCATTTCACCCTGTTGGAACATTTCTTTCAAAAACCCAATCTGTTCACTGGAAAATCTCTTAACAGAACGTTTGTTGTTGAAAAGACTACCTGTCATATGAGACCACTTTTTTGCATTCCCTTCATAAGTCACGTAAATCAGGTTTCACTGTATTTTGACAAAATACAAATTTAATTCTTATGCTTTATTTTAACAGTTTGAACAGAAAGAATGGTAATGATATGATAGATCCTCAAGGGGATTAATAAGAATAACTTTTCCCATTTGTCTTATGTGTCTTCATATACATTTTTCTCAGAGTTGCTACAAAAATACTTTCTCAGGTTTATACACTTGTATCATTAGAGTTTTACCGAAATAAACTTCTTTATAAATCAAATTTATATGTATTATTTGTAAAAAAATATCTTTAGAAGAGGGGCAAAAGATCCCAGAGGGACATTCAAACTCAAAGATTGCAAATAAACTGACAACGCGATGGCTAAAAAATAAATAGACAAACAGATAAATATTAGACACAACATAGAAATCGAAAGACTAAGCAACACGAACATCATCAAATACCGGGGTTTGTCTCAGGTGCTCCAGAAGGGTAAGCTGATCCTATTCCACATGTGGCACCCGTCGTGTTATTTATGTTAATACGAATCCGGTTGATACCTTATTCGTTAGGTCACAAGGTGAAAAGAGAAGGGTATTGTAGTTACGACATAAGAAACATGTCCGATATCATCTGTGAAACTGCTATTTCATAACGGTCAACAAACTCGTGATGGCTTCCATAAAATTTATGAAGGGATGATTTCAATTTCACCATTTGGAACTCTTGGTTTTATAGCTTCCTTATGAGCAGCGACGCTCTATCAAGGAAATCATGATAGGAAATACAAGACCGTGAATATCGTATCAATTGGGAGATATATACTCCGTATGCAGGCGCTGCTGGAATGTTGAATATAGAAATGGAGAGTTCACAATTGGGAAGCTGAAGTCATCTCTTTTGTCATAAAGTTTTGTTGTCAACCCACACTCATTGTCAATTTCTAAATGTAAATCAAGATATTTGGCAGACTTAAGTGTATCTGTAGTATCCTAGCTTTATCTCTAGTTCGATAGGATATATTAGTTCAACATAGTCACCAAATTTTATATTATTTAATGAGAGAACATCATCTATATAGCGGGACATAAGTTAAAGGATATTGCTAACTTCTTTTCATCTTCCTAAGAAGTTACTGTATGAAGTCAACCTCATAATATTAAAGAAACAAGTCGACAAGAAGAGCGGCAAAATTGGTTCCCATTGAAATTCCGACAGTCTGTTGAAAAACACGTCCTCAAAAGTAACAAATATGTTCAAAATTCAGACCAGTATTTCATATTACCCATATTGCCCAGTATTACCCAGAAAAAACTCGGGTTTTCCCAGTATTTCCTACTAAGGTGGGTAATACTCATAAAACCAGGGATTTTACCGATCCTGACAAGAGATATATAAAAAAAATTGATTTTTCGTTATTTAAAAATTAATTTAAGTACAATGATAATTCGTTGTGAGCAGCCATTTTTTTCATTTTTTGTTAAGATATCCTAAGACACATTGCCGATAAATCATTCACTTGCAAGTAAAAAATCAACTTCATAGTCTTCGTATTAATGTGACCTTCACTTTACCCCCTTTGTTGTAGATGGATTACGCATCAACATGCTAAAAATGTCGTGATCAGCTTTCCAAAAAAGTACTTTCCACATTGACAATAAAACAAGTGTAAACCATTAATTGACAGATTAGATCCACAAAAACCCATTTTCAAGTAAAAACGACGATTGAAAAATCCTTTAAACATATAACATGAACATAAACAAACCTAGAACAATTCAATTGCACGTGTTTGCTGCTATCTATTAATAATTATATTTATGTTTATATCGGATTAAATGACGGTCAGTAGTCTTGAGAGGTCACCTCGAAGGTTAATTATATTGCGTCTGGACTGAAATAAACAGATAATACCCCTTTAAGAGTAGAAACAATGAAATGTCTACGTGCTCTGTTAACCACAATTTGAACGTTCCGACATCTCGCAACTGAAAATTAGGAAATTTAAACATATTTTGTCAACTTCCTAAACGATTATTGAGGAACAACGATAAAAAGAAAATTTCAAAATCAACTGTTTTGGTCAATTAAAACGACTCTGGTGTCAGAATATTCATTGTTTAGCTCAGATTTCTATTCATGAAATATCATTGACATCAAATAGATATGAGAAAGTAATTCTTATATGGAGTCTTTGAATAGATTTGGTCAAATAATTTTGCAAAATTCTTTGGATGATACGAGCAATTTGAGAAAAAAAAATGTTTGACTGTTGTAAAGGAGTTGTGAATACAATAAATTATTGGATATAAAACTCTAACGTGGGTAAGTTAAACTATGTGAGTTTTAAAAGCGTATAACCCTTTTAATATCATATACAGAATTTCATGCGACATCGTACGAAACAAAAACATAGAGCAAATTTATTATAACATAAGAATGCTAACAGTAGCTCTTGTGTCAGAAGATAACTTATCTAATAGTGATTCTAAACAGACCAAGATTTTGAATTTTGTCCTGAAATAACGAAGATTATAAGCAACGCATGGTTAGATCAAAGTCACATCCGGTGTCATGACGAATTTTTATTTTAAGATACCAAAAGGCTAGGAATGTCTGTTTAGATGATAGAAATGTAAACAAAATATAAAAAAAGTAAAATTATATTTTTTAACCCATTTATTTCTAAAAGTAGCACAATCATATTATTTTATAACATAATTGAACTGACACATCCGGTGTCATGACGAATTTTTATTCTAAGATACCAAAAGGCTAGGAATGTCTGTTTAGATGATAGAAATGTAAACAAAATATAAAAAAAGTAAAATTATATTTTTAACCCATTTATTTCTAAAAGTAGCACAATCATATTATTTTATAACATATTTGAACTGACAAGTAAAAAGTAGCTTGTAAGAAAATTAAAAGAAATATATTAACTTTGGAATCAAAGCAGACATCAAATATAAAATACCCATTGGCTTCTGCTCCTTATGATTTACTAGTTACAAACACATATTTCGTGTATCTCATAGTTAAGGAAGACCAACTGTTGAACGGAATCTCTAAATCGCTTACTCAAAGTTATAGTCCGGCGATTAGTGCAGATATATAGCAGAATTGCTCACTTGATGAGGAAAGCATGAAACTTTGCATAGTAGTTTTTGGTTATATACCCTATGATTTCAGCTATGGACCAACTCTGAAAAATCCAATATGGCTGCCATTTTCAAGATGCCAGAAAAACGGTATAAATTTCATGATTGTCCTAAAGGTATTCTATATAATTTCGGAAATTTAAGTAATGATTCTTTAAAAATGGACTTCATGTTCTTGAATTTATTATCAATTAATTTTAAAATATAAAAAAATAATTTGGTTATTTCTATAACACATACATTTGCAAATATGGCTGCATATACAAAACCAAATAGTGAAATTCAAAATTTTAATCAATATGTTACATGTTATTGTAAAAGAAAAGGGACGAAAAGTACCAGAGGGACAGTCAAACTCATTATAATTGTTCTTTTAACGCTTTCAGTTTTAATGGTTGGAAAAAATAAGATAGGCACTGAATAATATCTTAAGGCAAATAAATCCCAAATCACAGCTTTTATGTGTGACCCAAGACAACAAATAGTGAAGCTTTTAATGAAAGCTTCTTCTGCAGCTTTTTATGAAAGCTTCTACTGCAGCTTTTTATGAAAGCTACTACTTTGTGTATGAAATGACAAGCAAGGCAAAATCAAAACGGACAGAACTGGGACAGATACTCAAAGAAACTATGCATCAATAAAATGCTTATACTCAGGTTAATTCTCAATAATGAATATTTGATTATTTTTGAAGGCGGCCATTTATTTAAATAGTCGCCTTTTTTATTTCAAAGAAAGATCAAAACAAAATCTTTCTAAGTACACCAAGTCATTCAAATATGTTGATTTTTGTGCTTCCAGCATCAAATCCACTGTGGTTTGTGCAATACTGGAAAATATTTTAGAACGTACGACAGCCATCTTGAAATAAGCCGCCACACAAAAATGTACCATCATGCAAAAATTGGTGCTTTCCTCATTATTTGAGCAATTTTTTCACCGATCATCCGCACTATTATTCTTGCCGTTCTGAATTGTTGTAATTAAAATCAAGGAGTAAATAACATTAAAAAAAATGTCTGGGAAGTCATGTTTGCTTGAAGAAAGAAAAGATTTGAATCAGAGAATAATTTAAGTTCTTTCCACCAAAAATCAAATAGGAAAATGAAGAATAAGAATACGTTAGTTGCTTTTATGCAAAGGAATGGCTTATATAACATGTATAACACTTTTCAAAAATACAATTTCTGATTAAAACCAAAGTAACTTCTGCTATCATATAAATAAATTATTTCTACATATATTCCCTTAAAGTGACTACAAGTTTAACAAAAAGAGTTGGTAAATTAAAATAAATTCCCTACACCTGTGTGACAATACACAAACTTCAACAGCATATGGGATATACATTTCTCATCTCAGTCGGCAATCAAGAGCTTTCGGTTGCTACTCAGACTTTTCAAAACGTCAAAAGTATAAGAAAAGAAAGGTGATGAGCCAGGGTTATGTCAAAAAACGTTTCGTTCTTTTTCTAATAATATTAATTGGAAGAAACCAAGACCTTGTTGATGAATATTCGGTATTAATTTCACTTTCTGGTCTTGAAATATAGATTCTACGTACTTATGCTGTTTATTATCTAAATTACGTGTTATAGTAGTCATTCAATTTGTTCTTGTACATTATAAACCTCAATGGTTTAGTTCTGTTTTTTTGTAACATACTTCAGGCATGAACGATATTGATACATTCCACCATATTTTTATTGTGCTATGGTCAATTGTGATTTTTTTGTCTAATTTCATATTTACTTTGTCTATAGAGTGTTGATATGCCATTTGGTTTTCGACCAGGCCAAGATAAGCTGCTTTTTTCGCAGATTAATGGAACAATAAAATATTACAAGTATGTTCTATATAACATTACATCCTTTAGGCAGATTATCTGATAAAAATTGAGCGGTTAAAAAGTTTTCACTTTAACAAAATGGCTTCCAGCAATTTCCAGAGTGGGCTACTCATTATACATACACAAGCATAAAATACAAATTTAACATATTTTATCCTGCAATTTGGTGTTCCACTATACAGATACAGCCCTACAGATATCGCTATGCTGTATCTGTATACTAAACAGATATCGCTTTAAAGCTCCGCCCACTGCCGGAATGGCTATTGTATGAACCTGTGTGACCTCAGAATGTGTATTGCAATCGCATTCCAACGATGTATCAATTTCGAATTAAAGATAACTTTTATACGTCCTGTTTGTTTTCACACATTTCTTTGGAACAATAAGAATCACAACAATTTTCTGATATCATACACACATTAACAGAAATCTTTTCTACGATGACAACTATCGATTTCAAAACTTGAATGTAAAATTGAGAAAGGAAATGGGGAATGTGCCAAAGCGACAACAACCCGACCATATATAGAGCAGACAACAGCCGAAGACCACCAATGGGTCTTCAATTTAGTGAGAATTCCCGCACCCGTAGGTGTCCTTCAGCTGGCCCCTAAAAATATGTATACTAGTACAGTAATAATGGCCGTCATACTAAACTCCAAATTATACAAAAAAAACTCAAATTAAAAATCAAACAAGATTAACAAAGGCCAGTGGCTCCTGACTTGGGACAGGCGCAAAATTGCGGCGGGGTTAAACATGTTTATGAGATCTCAACCCTCCCCCTATACCTCTAGCCAATGTAGAAAAGTAAATGCATAACAATACGCACATTAAAATTCAGTTCAAGAGAAGTCCGAGTCCGATGTCAAAAGATGTAACAAAAGAAAATAAATAAAATGACAATAATACATAAATAACAACCGACTACTAGCAGTTAACTGACATGCCAACTCCAGACCTCAATTAAACTGATTGAAAGATTATGTATTCGTCATATGAATATCAGGTGTATGATTATGTAACAAAAACAACCATGTCAATTTCAGCATGCATGTTTAGTGAATGTCGAGTTTGAAGCGTAGGACAACTACACTTCTGTTTTAAATTGGACAATGTTTTGTTATTTGTTTTTACTATTGAAATTAGTTGTTATGTTAAAATACATAATAATTCACCTCGAGCGATGTATTATTGTTGACCATTAGAGATTCTTTTTTTGCGAACCCGTCTTCATCTGAATATGCTTGCATACACCTTGTTTCAAAACCTCGTACAAATACAGCCGAAATTTAAAGACACTAAACAGTTTTTGTTTATTTATTGAACAAGGAATGCAGAACTTACATGCAAATTCTTTAAACTATATTGTAGGCACAACAAAATACAACAGATAATGACCAAATATAATTTCCATTAAAATTGAACCATTTACCCAAAAGCCATGGATACATTTGTTAAACTGTGAGAGTATTTTACTTTAAGCATTTGATCATTTGAAGTGAAAATATCTTAACGTATTTGCATTTTTTCTAAAAATATACATATGGGAATAATTACATTTGATGTTGTGTTTCATTATAATACGTTATTCTGATTGTCTAACCGCACAGCACGTGTTATTCCTTTAGCAAATGCATTACACAATAGACCTTTTTATTCATAATGACACCTCCCATAAAAAAGTGCACAGGTAAATTAAATAAAAACTTGATGTAAATCATGTTGTCATGATCCTAACTAAAAAATGTAATTATAAGTATTGAATGCCTCTTTTTGTCACTTCATAGGGTTGTAAACGCGTTGACAGTGCGCACATTTTTAGAATGAAGCGCGAAATACGAAATGTACTTCGGTTTACGCTTTTACACCTCAATAAAGTTACAAAAAGAAGCATTCAATTCTTAAATAAAAGAAATCAAAATTTGGTGGCAAAAGGCTGACAACTGGTTTAGATTCGTTCTGGACAAAACATTGGAAGTCTTGGGCTACGGACTATATAGACATGATTTTGTTTTTAAGAGATAAGGGACAATTATAGCTTCTACCAATACATGATTGTAAAAGTCATAATCATAGAGTCCGTTTGTGTTCAAAATACCATTTCATTTGCAAATAATATATTTTTTATACCGATGTACAATTCTTCAAGAAATTCAACAAAATAAAACATATCAATCTTTGTTAATTATTATCAATTCTCAATACAATTACAATAATATACATTATAACATTAGAATTAAGTTTTTTATTATGTTCTTATTAGAGCATATAGTTTTAGGTCAAGAATTGTCTTTTATGTAACTTCAAAGGTTTAATAGGAGCCTTTATCTGGCCCCTGAAATTGCAAACACATTAATCGTATAAAGCCTTTCAAGGTTGTCGGCTTGCCTAAGATCAGGTGACCATTGCAATTTGAATGATGTTATATATCTGTAACTTTTTACAGTTTTATCTAATTTAAATGCATTTGTTTACATTACAAGTGAGAGGTTCAGCTAGCTTAAAAAACAGGTTTAAATGGCTGTTGTTATCTTACAGTTCGTTTCTGTGTGTGCTGCATTGTCGTTTGTTTTTTTGCTGCACTTCAGTCTTTCTGTTGTTTCGTTGTTGTCCTCCTATAATTTTAGTTTGCAACCCGGATTTGTTTTCTCTCAATTGAATGACGACTTAAAAACAGCCGTATACTACTGTCGTCTTTATTATTCCACCATTTTCGGCAGATTGCCATTATCTTTCTCAAATCAAATTCGTGTAAATTAAATTAATTTTCTACTTTTTTGTCACTTTTTTCTTTATCTATCAGTTGTATTTATCAATAATAAATTATGTTGGATTCTAGATGACACACTTGAACAAAGCAAACTTTACCATTAGTACATGCCGATCTTTAGATGTTGCATTGGACTTCAGTATGTTTTGCACATGGTCATACAACACGTCCACATATAAAATGTTCGATACGCCGATCTACATGTAAATCTGTTAGCCATTCAAATCTCAACCTATTCATTCTTTAACTGAACAAGTCTTATTCTATTATATTTAACTACAACGTACACATATATTTTAGTGGGACCTGAACTTCCAATCCAAGTTGAGTATGG
This sequence comes from Mytilus edulis, assembly GCF_963676685.1. NCBI lineage: Eukaryota > Metazoa > Mollusca > Bivalvia > Mytilida > Mytilidae > Mytilus > Mytilus edulis. The sequence continues at coordinate 4,594,465 of NC_092349.1, forward strand.
ACTGAATGTATTTAGTATTATTGTGATGTTATGTCTGTGTATATGTTTCATACCAGTGAGTATAATCTTTATTCACATTTTATAGAACTTTACATTTATGAATGAAGGACTAGGTTTAGTAATGATACTTTCTACAAATGCGGTTTTATTACATTCGTGAAACAGTAAACAGCATTGTGGTCACGACAATTCGAACTTTCCTGTTGTCATCTTTGAAACAGATATTCATTTATTAAATAATGGTCGTCAGCCACTTCATGGTGGCGTCGGAAAAATTTTGAAGGGATACTTCAGTTTTACTACTAGGAAACAAAGGGTATCTTGATAGGAAACGCAAGATTTGGAATATTGTATTAAGTATTAAGATATATATACTTAATATGCAGCTTTTGGTAGAATGTTGCTACAAAACAAATCAAAAGTTAATAATAAAAAAGTTGAAATTATTTCTATTGTCATAAAATTAGGTTCTTAACCGACCCTTAATGTAAATTTCAAGTACATTTTCGTTCAAGATATGAATTAAACATATCTGTATTTGTACTATATAGTTATAAAAGGAACCAGGATTATAACTTTTAAAATACGCCAGACGCGCGTTTCGTCTACATAAGACTCATCAGTAACGCTCATATCAAAATAGTTATAAAGCCACACAAGTACAAAATTGAGAACCAAAAATTCCAAAATATTTGTGCCACATAATAGGGCTAAGGTTATCTATTCCTGGCATAAAAATCCTAAGGTTTTCGAAAAATTCAAAGTGTTGTAAACAGGGAATTTATAAAAATTACCATATAATTGATATTCATGGCAAGATTTTCCTTTATTACAATAAATGCGATCAATATAGTAAGAGGATATCATCCAAATATTGAAACGTGAAATAATAGGATAATTTTAGCATTCTAATTATTCTCCCTATTAACATTATGTATGAAGTCTGCCTCTTATGAAAAAGGAAAAGTCAACAAGAAGATAAGCACAGTTGGTTCCAATAGAAATTCCGATTTGTTGTTGAAAAACTCTCCCTCTACACGTATAAAATACGTTATCAATTGGGAAATCAAATATTTTGAAAGTTTCAAAAAGTTGATTGTGGTTTGAAATACAATATAGATTCAGAGTATTATATATATATTCCTGAAACATTTGAAAGGTTATCTAGGTACCAGGATCCTTAAACAAGATATGTGTATTTTCCTTGGCCATTCCTTTTATCAAAACAAAGCGTCTAACATCATTGATTTGTTAGAATTAACTTTAAACTCACGTGTCTGCTTCTAAAAGAATATTGTTACTTATAATTATTAATGGGGGAATATTTCATCAAAATTGATAGAAATTGTATATGCAAGTATCTACGTGTGTACTTTACTCGACGATTGAGCCTTATGGTTATTGTCAGTCAGAGTGTTTGAAAACAATGTTGCCTGACGGTTAAGGTTAGTCATGCCAACATAGATGAAAAACACTTAAACCTTTCATAAATATCAAGTAAGTTTCGGAAAATTCAAAAAGCTAGAAGTTATGTGTTATTGTAACGCGATTTTAAGATTCTGCGTAAATTTTTATAATTCCCATTAAAACTGGTTGAACATCTAAGAATATAAACCATGTAACTTCCCATAGAAACTCCTTTTACGGCTAAAACTGTTCTAGATTTACTATGAAGTGTCGTAAAAAATATATCCTAGGATGGAAGGTTCCTCTGCACTACGTCAAAATATAGGGTAGTGGGCTGTATTTTTAACGTTTATATGCTTCGAACTTTTAAGAGTTTACACTTGCATTTAAATTATGTACTTCCCTTTTCTTCACTTCGGGTGTTCCACCGAATTTAATTTAGCCGCTATCTATGTGTATTTACATCGGTAACATCCCAACTTGCGTCTCTACGAGATGAATTTGAAACATAGAAATTATATTTAAGAATTAGTAGATGAACAAAAAAATGTCTATAAATATTATATGTTTCCCCAAAAGAGGCGTGGTTTGGGAAACATCTGTATTTACAAGGTGCAACCTATACTAAGACTTATTTAGATAGAAAAAAAAATGAAACAATACTCATTAATCAGAATTGTAGCCTAAACGCAATCACTGCATCCACTCTAACTTTTCTTTTCCAGCCTTAAACACGTACCCCAACCTATGTTTTTTAAAGAATTTGAAACAAGGCTTTAATTGTTGTCAGCGTTCCCTATGTGCATGATTTATGACATTAAATGTTAAGAACCTGTATGAAAACCACTCTTATAAAACACTAAAAGGATATCAGAAGAAGGGTCCTGTATAGCTTGCCTGTCGTTGTGAGCAAAGGCTCCGTGTTGAAGACCGTACTTTGACCTATAATGGTTTACTTTTTTTCAAATTGTGACTTGGATGGAGAGTTGTCTCATTTGCACTAATACACATCTTCTGATATCTATCTAAATGCTAAGTTTAATAGCTAATCATTTCAACATTTATGATTATATAACGTATCCAATCCTGTCTCTATCTCCACTCCACATCTTACTGTTTACCCATTATCTATATGTAAATCAACAATGTCTGCCTCATATGATCAGTTTAGAAATGTTGTCTTTAAAAACATCTCAAACTATATATCTAACATAAATTTGCTAATATATAAACTAGAAGTGTTTAAACAAAGAGATATTTGCGAAAGTTGAATGTATGAAGTTACCAGTTTAATATATAAATTCATACATGTTTTATAGAACTGACTGTTAAAATTAGTGTTTTGCATAACTTCATAGCAAGGTCGTTAGATTTTTTTTCTGTTTTATACAAAAGACCTTTATAATAATAAAATCATAGTCTTTTCAGGTTAATGACCCAGGTTTTTTTTATCATAAATTATCACAATTTAGATCTTAGATGGATATATTTAACAAAAGTCTTAATGCAAAGTGAAATAAACCTTTCTAAAAGAGTTTATACGAAACTCTTAAATCTGTACATTTTGTATATGTTGAAAAAAAAATTATGATTATGTGCATTTTTCAGACCAAAAATCTTAACCAAAAACTTAGCCGCAACTAACGATCCAATATGCTATGTATTCAAAAGGTGCCCATACTTATATCAAATCCATCAACAACAAACTGTTCTGGATTGGGGTTGCGTCCAAAACTTACGTTTTTCAAAAAACTGTTAGAAATTGTAGGAGATGGACTATAAGTGATATTTAACCTCGTTATTCATAATATGATCTATCAAAGAGATGTGGGTGTTCGTAAGTAGTTATTTCACAACTATTACATGTATAAATATGTAAACTGTGCAGTATTCTGATCTGCATTAGTGTAAAAGAAAAAAAATGTTCCCCAAAATATGGAGCATAAACCTCCCGAACAAATGGTTTTTTTTTCACAATCTCTTGAGTAAGAGAAAGGAATGTCAGCATACAATGAATTAATCTTTATTGTATGACGAGGCAGACGCAAGGACATATATTATGGTGTGCTATGTGTGTAATACAGTTATTAGTATTGTCTATGTCAATGCCATACCAATGAAAAACTATGCGTAAATAAATGAGTTATGTATTAAACATTCTACTGCATAAACATGTTATTAGCGACAAGTTCCGTTTTTGAATTTAAGGAGAAAAAAAAACGAAAATGACAATAAAACATTGGTGACCGATAAAAGTGTTAAGATGCATCCCGAAAGAAAGGGAAATATCAATACTAGTATCCAGAAACAGTGCAGAATTAAAAAAAAAAACATTTAAAATAATAGATGACATTTTTTTAAAACTAACAAATACATATCTTGTCTTAACTATCCATAAACATGTCCCTTTATTGACTGCAGTTTTCATTTACTGATAAAATAAATCAATATCTTTATCAATAAAAACAATAGTCACCATGGTCACAGATTGAATTACAGTGTTGAATTGGTTATCTTTTAGAATTCGTTTATCCAAAGGATTGATTAGTTTACTCGAATCGTCTCTTTATGTTCGGGCTCGGTTAACAACTCCACCGTAAAATTCAGGATGTGTTATTCCGTTTGAAATACACTTTATACAGGTATAACCAAACTTGCAAACCAAATATTTGTATCTATGGAAGCATTAGTTGAGGTTTTAGGTAATTTGTTGTAAAGAAATCCCTGACATAATAATTTACTAGTAATATATAGATTACGCTTATTGAAATCCAAAACGTCACTACAGACACGAACATAGCGAACGAGGTGGGATGTATAAACATCGTAAGACAGCTCGAAAGGAACATCACCATCCAAAAAAAGAAAATCAACAAAAGGGAAAGAAAATCACCCCTTTTGTCGAAAATGTGTGTATGGAGTTCTGGGGTTAGATGTGTAAAACTGCAATATCTAATTCTGGGAATTGCAGTTAATATTTGATTTCTTTGAATAAAAGTGACACCTAACATCCACGTATTCCAACATCAATCTGAATTCCGATAGCAAAAAATCTTATTCGGAAGACTCCGTATACATACTATAAGTACTTTATTGTAATTAAATTACAAAATATTGATCACATGATGCTAGTATTACTAGACTTTCAATTGCTTTTAATCAATCCGACATTAATATAATGTTTCGGCGGTTTTTGTATTATATGCTAATGATAAATGTATAACATTTATGAAAGGGTTTAAGCATTGTAGGCCCGCCATCATCAGGGATTTACCTATATCAATTTATTTTAATTTTGTCGTTGTCAATAGATCTGCAATATTTTTATGCTTTTTATAAGCTATTATTGGTTTGCTTGAAAATATTTCGTTGCAAACTGCATCCTGTTTTAGTAGGTCCCAATGTTTACTAATGCATTGTTTTAATTTATGAATGCATGGATTAAATTTCGTTGCCAATACTAAAGGAATTTCCTTTGTATTTTGTTTGGCCTTTTTTCTTATTAAATCAGATCTATTACATGATAATGCCTCAGTTATGTACTTTTCGATTTCAATCTCCTTGTATCCTCTCTTTAATAAGTTCGATCTGAACTGTAACAAAATATATTGTAAATCAACATCATTATTTGTTGTTCTAATGTATCTGATTACTTCGCCCTTGATAAACCCTGCAAACACATGTCTGCTGTGACAGCTTTTACGATCTAGATAAAGGAAGGCATTTGTCGGTTTAAAGTGTGTTTTCACATCCAAAATATTTTCATTAGAAAATCTAGTTCCTTTGAAAATATTAACATCAAGAAATATTATTTCTTTAGATGAGAATTCTAGTGTGAATTTCAGGAACGGATGATGATTATTTGCTAACTTTAGCAAATCCTTTATTTCCTTCGAATCGCCGTGATATATTAATATAATATCATCACGATACCTTCCATAGAAAAATATATTTTTTCTATGTTCAAACTTAGAAAGAATTTCTTTCATAATTTTATACATGAGTATATCACAGATTTCCGGGCTAGGCACGGCTCCTATTGCGGCTCCTATTCTTTGCTTATATAGCTGTCCATTAAAATCAAAAATGTTGTTCTCTAAAATTGATCTGAGGAGATAGATTAAATCATCCGTCGGTGGGCATTTGATTTTGTAATCTGATTTATCAATTTGATCATACGAAATTCTAACTGCCGATAATAATTCATCAATCGGGCAATTAGTGTACATTGATACTACATCAAAACTACACAGCCAGCAATCTGCATTAGGCTTAATTCTTTCCAACTTGTATATTAGATCAGACGTATCCTTTATATACGTGTGTTGTTTTTGTACCATAGGTACTAAAAAATAATCGATATAGCGTCCAATAAATTCTGTGACAGTACCAATCTGAGATATGATTGGCCGACATGGCGGCATTATGTTATCAATGTTAAACCCATATTTATTAATTTTGGGTAAATTTTAGCAGTATTTTTAGAGAATATGATTCTCAATTATTGAATGGATATTTATCACCAAGATAACGATAGGTGTTGTTGAATTTATCAATCAAATTGAATTTAGACGTTTTTTAACTGAGGTTGACCATAAACCGTGATTCATAATAATATAGTCTGCGTTTAAAGCGGTACAATTGGTACCTATAAAAATATCTACAACCTATCGATAAACTTTATTTCCGAAACGTATATACATATTGTCATGGAGAAAATATTGGACTTTAATCATCCCATCACACCTCCAGTAAGATAATCTTGCATGTTTACCTTTCTCATTTGAGAAAAAAACTTTATATTAGTGGCAGCATTTTGCAATCCGATTTATCAAACGACAATTTAATTGGATGGCAATTTTTTTTTACAAGATTGGATTGAAGTGTAGTTTTAAAGAGTATAGCAGTCAAAACTGTCAACTGAATCAAAAGAACCATCAGAAGCACATAATGTATCTAAAACATTTTTTACACTTCAAAAATAGATAACTCCAATATTTTCATATGTTTTATTACAAAAAAAAGAAGTTAAGGAACTTAAATATAAACAGTAGAACACTTACTAGAGACTGAAATGAACAGATATTTTACGCGTTTTTGTTTTGATGAGGTGTACGTAACTAATAGAAAGTAGGGACCTTCGAATGTTCAGAAGAGGCCTTAAGCTGCGCTGTGGTAGTTACATGATTATTTACTTTATGACTCTTAGTGGAGCGTACGGCCTTAGCCTTAATGTATTATATCATTCTTAAGGACTCCCGTGTAGCAATTAAGTCATACCAACACCCCATTGTCGGCTTCTTTGTCGACCTGTACGAACATACATATATTGTGAAGTATATGTCAGTATTTAATTATTTTGAAATTCCTGGCAAACGTTTGTTACATTGAAATGCCATTAATAAATGAATGAATATTTACAAACAAAATACATAAATGAAGCATAGTATGTATAAGTATGCCTTCGTAGGAATTCCATGAATAATTTGAATAAAATTATTTAATATTAACAAAATAATATTGAGTATGGAAATGACAGGTAATGACTCTCCACCACAGTTAAAAGAATGTGAATGGAGTTTCCAATTCAAATGATATTATTCTAGCACAAGTCATTTTATAAACGCCCGATAGGCAAAACAATCAGATATTTTTCGTTGTGTTTATTTACTGTAAAGAAATGTTTCTAAAATGTTTCAAAACATTAAGACATGTAAGGTTTGTATTTTACCCAAAGACACAAATTAAGGGAGCCACATTTTTAACACATTTTCGTAATCTTTTGTTTTGATTTTTTTAATCCATATGCAGGACCGGCAATTGAAGATTGACCTTTGTTATGGCAATGTTTATGTAAGGCATGTTGAATGATACTCATCAACGATACTAGTCTTATTATGGGTACTTCAAACGCATGTTGTTTTTGCAAGGGACTTGTCATTTGCGATGGAATCAAAACAGGTAGAATGTAGAATGTCGTATCAAATACTGGGGAGCCTCTACCTCACTGGTTGTCGGTTGCTGCCATCTGTCATATTTTTTCGTCCATTATTTCAGCATAAATAAGGAGATTGATTTCCGTGTATGCCATATGGGATAATTTTATAGCTTACTTTAAATAAAGGATATGATATTTGAATTCTGGTGTATAGTTGACTCAGTAAGAATCATGTTCTTTCATTTAGTATCAAAGCGGCTTCGGGGAATATTTTTGGTCTGAAATGGGTCGCATGATTAAGATGCCCAATGTAAAGTTTGGCAATAATTACAACGAAAGACTAATTTCAAGCTGCTGAAATGAGATGCGTGTTTGTTTTTAAATGCATACATTTATGTTTTTTAATAGATGAACATGCACGCAATAAAACCCGGGCCACCATAAAATATATACGTTACAGAACTAAATATGCGTAAATATTGGTTACCAATATAAAAGAGTAAAATAAAAAACATACTAAGCTCTGAGGAAAATTCTAAACAGAATGTCCCTAAGCAAATAGAAAAATCAAAAACTCAAACACAACAAACGAATGGATAACAACTGTTATATTCCTGACTTGGTAGAGGCATTTTCTTATTAGAAAATGGTGAATCAAACCTGGTTTTATAGCTAGGTAAACATTTCACTTGTATGACAGTCGCATAAAATTCCATTATATTGAAAACGATGTGTAAACAAAACAAACACACATAATAGGTAAAAATGTCAAACATATTAAAGGAAAGCAGTCAACATTGTGATACAATCTTTATTCTAATATAAACAAGCAAATATGTCAACAAAGATAAACAAAAAGACATATAAACAAAGTACATTTATTTAGCAAAAACGAAAGAAAGAATACCGACGTTATTCATGCTCAAAACAAAATAACGCAGTAGCTATTACCCGTGTACGAGTAATATCCGATATCAACGATTAACATACAAATAGACTTCTTAAGGCCATACGATATATTTCGGTTTAAAAAGATAAATACTAGCGTATTTTTGGAAAAAAATTTATTTGTAAATCATCTAAACGTAAATATGCTCTTTTGTTTAACATTTCTTTGAAAATAACTTATTTTTATCAAAGTTTCAGGATTTAAAAAAAGACCTTGTTTACTTGTTTTAAAGGAAAAAAATCATTTCATCGTTGACTTTTTCATAAAACATGGTACAAATAATCTACATACGTAGTCAAAACTAATGACATTTTAATAAAGTGGGGTCCATTGACTCGTTTTTTTACTTAAATCATTTTGAAAGATAGATAAAAACCAGTAAAAAATGCATATTTTACCGATATGTCACAGTTTGACGTCGCGAAAATAACATTTTTACGTTAGCAACGAAATAAACTCCCACGTAAAAGAGGGACAAAAGATACCAGAGGGACAGTCAAACTCATAAATCGAAAATAAACTGACAACGCCATGGCTACAAATGAAAAGACAAACAGACAAACAAAAGTACAAATAACACAACATAGAAAACTAAAGAATAAGCAACACGAACTGTAACTGTATCGTATGCCCTTAACATTCACATATCATAGGGATGTAAAGCGATCATGCCAATAGAAAGAAATTTTGTCACGGATAGAATCGATGCATGATTTTGTTAATAGAAAACTTCACGAGAAAAATTATTGATTTAACGGACATAATCAATATACTTTTTTTTGTATTGAGAAAACAAATGTTATGGTATCGCGCGTATATTTTTCTAGATAACAATCTGCATTCGCATGGAAGCAAGATGTTGTTCATCTCGCATACGTTCTTCTTAATTCTTATGAGACGAACTTATACAGAGCTTACAATAAAGATAGAAAAGAAGGTAGCTTTATCATTAAATTTCACTTACTTTGAACTCGTATACCTATCGAATGTTTTGTTTAAGCTTTTCATAATTCTTAATTTAAGGATAATTTGAAAAGTCAAAACGTTTACAGAAAAAAAACCAATTATATATCATTGAGAAGCTTAATAGAAGTTTGTGTAAGATGATCAACTGATGGTCAACTTTTAATCTTAAGTCATAGATAGGAAAATTTCTAAACTGAATATCAAATCCTCTCGTTGGTCACAGATTCTGGTAGTAAGATGACCGTATTTTTCAAATTCGAGGTAAATGTCTAGAAATGATGCAAAGAAGGCTGGAAGATTTACCTGTGATTTCTTTCATCTCTAGTTCAGGAAGATATATAATGTGACCCAATCAAGAAAGTATGGACTTTTAATGGAAAGAACGTCATCAATACCTGTGTATGAATTAAAATAATCTATCTTCATTTTTTATTGTTCAGTTCGATGATATAGGTAGTATTTTTACGATAAGCCTCCTGGCAAGTTCATTAAGAACTCCGCCCTAATATGAAAATAAGAAAAGGTCTGTCAGGGAGGTGCACTTTTGTTCCCATAACGGGATAGTAGCAAAGTTAATCGTTACAGTAAATGTATGTGACGAATTGCTCTACGACGCTTATTTGTTATCGGTTACTTGTCATAAATGGTATTACAATTATCCATTGCTGCTTCAAACAAACAATGACTGAATCTGATACAGAAGATACCTTCAGATTTCTTTTTGATGTCTTTTGTTATAACCTTATGATATGTTTTATCAACAGAAAAGCATCTTTTTACGTGATATTTCTTATGATTTAAATATATTTCTATAGCATTCGAGAGTAGTGGTCTATCAGATCGGTTAAGGGATTCTTTTGTTAGTAAGTAAGACAAGAATCTCTAAAGAAGATGACACTTACGATTTTAAGTATAAATTGTATAATTTTAATCTGATTTTGTAAAACAAGATTAAAGCATACGCCAACATGTGCTTTCAAATCTGTCAAAATAAGTTATGAAGTTTGATACGAATTTCTAAGAATTTTGTTTTATCATTATATATGCATAAAAGTACTGAGAATATGAAGCATGTGCATTTTCGTATTTTAGATTTCTTCTGTTAAACTATTTGCTGAATGGAAACTCCCAACGAAAACCTGGGGTACGTATTCTAGCTCTCTACCTTTAATATAAAAATCATACACAAATGTGTCAAATAGTGGACCTTAAATGATAGAAGCTTTATAATCGAAATAAGCCAGAATTATTACACCCCAATTGACAAAAAAAAAACCCGCTGGTTGACTTATTCTTTCTTTTTTTTTTTGTATAAACAATGTTTTGAGATAATCCAAATATTGATGTTTCACATTATGCGTGATTCGGAGTCAAATTAAAACAATATTAAAATTGCTATCTCATCATTTTGAAACGGTTAAAGCGACCCCATGCACACATACAGGTATCTTTATTTTTATATATACTTTCGTTTAAGCTTATGATATTATCTCCGAAACGTTAATTTAAAAATATTTTGGTTTCAACTTTCCATAAGTAGCATTAACTCAGTTAATCGAAACATAGTATTTAATCAGAAAATTAAAGTACACAACCAAACACACATGTCGCCTGTTGAGAGAAAAACATATTTTATAAATTATCAATAAATATGTAAAGGTTTAAAATATTGACTTTTGAACATAGACAATTAGTGATTGGTAGATTTAATCAAACAATGTTGTACGAACTAAATTTCTTAAATATTCCTTTTGTAAACAAATTATCATAATATACAATGTGATCATGAATTCGTATTAATTAAGGTTTATGCAAACTCATTATACTGAATTGTATAGAACTAAGAAGCTTAATCGGTTGGTTCTTTTTTTAGGTTCAATGTTTAGGACAATTTTGTGGCAGATTTGCTATTTTAGCTTTATCATGTTAGGCATATACATCACCTTTGACAACATGAAACGTAAGTGTGTTCGCCTTATTCAATTGATCAACACATTCTATTTTGATAGATAGTTAATCCTTATATCTTTATACTATTTGAATTGTTGAATTCAATACATAAAAAATCATGTAAAATAAGGTGCAGTTATGTAAAAATATGACCACTTCTAGTAATGTGTTTACATTGCGCCAAAAATTATGCGATAAAAAAGATAATCTATTAACAAAATTTAAAATAAAGAAACCTTTTGACTTAAAAATAACTTTTATAAAAGAGAGGAAATACATACCTACCGGACATTAAAACTCAGAAGTCGAAATTAAACTTACAACGCCACTGCCCAAAAAAAAAGAAAGAAACAAAAGCCAAAAGATATACAACAGTAGAAAACTAAAGACTGATCAATACGAACCCCACGAAAAAAACGATGGAGATCTCAGGTGCGCCTAAGTGACAACGTGTTGTTCGTGTAAGTTCAAACCCGGTGATATGTTTAAATCAGTAGGTCACATTCGATGAAGATGAAGACGGGATTGTTATTACGAAGATTGTAACATATCCGTTGTCTAAGGTGTAAAACTGATATTCCGTTACGGTCAACCAACTCGTGATGTAAAACATCCGCGGGGAATATTTCAACACATGAAATTGATTGAACAGTTTTAAAGTGAGCATCAACACGATATCAGTATAGAAAACAAAAGGCTATACTATCGTATCAACTTGGTGATATATTTTGCATATACAGGCGTTGTTGGAATGTTGCTACATAGGGATGGAAATATAACAATAGAGAAGTGAAATCATCTCTTTCGTCGTAAAGTATTGTTTTTAACCGACCCTCGTGTATAGCTGTTTTTTTTTAGGTATTACATCATAGGATAATAAATAGCTAGATATAAATAAACTCAACATAGATTCCAGGATTGACATTTTGTATTCAGCTACTTTCATGTATACGATTGTTTTGGCAAAATCTAATAATGTATCTGAACAAGTGGTAATAAACTAAAACAGCCGTTGTATCCAAACTCATATGATATATGCATCATTTATCAAATGAGAGTCCACTTAGAATTTCAAGACTTACCACTAACAATATCTGACTAAAGTTTAAGTTGTTTGTGAGAATAGTCAATTAAACGCATAAATTCATCAGGACAACTGATCAAATGGCTTTTTAACCTTTTTTACAAAAGGTTCAATGATCACAAAGTTATAATCATGAGAAACAAAACCGGACAAAACTGTACACTTTCTGTAATCATGTGACTATATATTTTCCAAAAATGTGTATTTGCTATGAGTTGAAAAACTAACTGACTACTTATAAATACGAATTCCCTGCAAAATTTTCCTTGTTGACATGAAATACTGTTGATAGGGATATTTGTTTTTTGAATTCTTTTCATATAATGCTTAGACCTTTGAAACATTTAGTACAGGTCCATGTAAGAATCAGGCAAACAGTGATAAGTCCATGTTGGCAAATTGGTCAAATTTCATATTCTAGATATGGATTTACCTTATTAGAACTTGAATATGAAATTCTTTTAAAAAAAAAATAATTTTTGTGTTAAAAATATTCATTTTCAAATTTCCCCTTGATGGCCCCTAAAAATGAGCAAGGAAAACTACAAAAATGCATGTTTTTAAAGTAATTTATCTTGCTTTAATAATATAATTTTTGTTGCAAGTATATACTTTATATAGAGTTCATATGTATAGTGATATGAAAACAGATTAAAAATAGATTTCAAATATTTTCTTCCCTAGCAACCGTAACCATGGAAATGTGATCAAAATGAAGTTCAGAAAAATGCAAATTTCATCTAATTTCATTTTATTTTTTCAAGAAACAGCAACAGTATACACACTTTTATTATATATTCCCTTTTAGTAGAAGCCCTATAGAATAAATAGAAACAAAAAAAAGTTCGGAAATATTTCGCTGTTGTAGGTGGCAGCACCATCAAAATCGTCAATTTTTCAGGTTTTTTTTTTATTATTTATGATTTTTACACCCCATGTTGATCAAATTTAGGTGAAATATTCACTTATGACATGCCAATTCCTATACATATGATATACCAGGGTTTAAAGGGTTAATTTTTTGCATTTTGAGTGGAACAATATACAAAGCTTGTTTGTGTATGATTGAGGGGGAGGGTCGCTTGAACTATTTCCACGGGGAAAAATGTTATGATTTACATTAGTAATTAGCCAAAGTCCACAATAATTGTGTTGTTATCTTGCAAGCATCAACAGGGTCTGAATTGATATTAATGAAGGATTTGATTTCTTAGAACCAAATAGTTTTCTCAATATATTGATCAAAATATCACACAGCACTTTAGTGTAGAAATTTTAGCAAATGATTACTATGTTTTGTGTCTCCCACATTGATTTTTTTTATTTAAGATGTGATAAACAGGTACTCCTGCAAAATATTTGTTCATTGGTACAAGCAGTTAAATAAAAAAATAAATAGGTGTCCCCATTTTCTTCCTCAATATGTAAGTATGCAAGAGTCAATGGTCTTGCATACAGATTTTTTTTCCCTTTAGAACAGAACGTTTAACATACATGACATATCTAGTGAAACCACCCTTATTTGCATATCGATAATATTGAACTTAAATTCAATGTTTACTACAAGGAAGAAAGTCAATTGGAGATAATGGAAGTAAAGAATAAAAAAAAAAGATAGATAATAAGTTGTTCAAATGTTTAATTTTCTAAAAACTAAATAATTATATGGTCATGATGGTACAAGCAAAATTATTTTAACATATATTCTAATAATACTTAGTTTTCATTGATCAAATATGTATCTTAACCTTCTATTCAAAAGAGTGATTGCTTAGCATGCTTAGTACTTTAATAATATGTGACAAATACTTTTATAAAAAAAATAACAAGGAAATCTTGATATTCTTTAAAGCTCATCTCATATTACTTGTAGAAAATTCATTTTCAGTCCCATCTGTTGATGTTGGTTTATTTTTGGTTGTAAATACCACTTCATTGCACAACCTGGCCCACTGGTGTCAGGTTGTTTCCTGTTGCAACTGTTAAAAATGCTTTCCTATATATATATATATATATATATATAGCTATCAATAGATGGTTTTCAAGTCCATTTAAGGTAGCAAATCTAATGACACATCCAACTTTTGAGCAAAAGAACAGCATTTGATCAGAACTTTCTGAGTGACGAGAGGATAATCTGGATGAGTCTTCACCATTTTCTGTTTTTATTTCTGGTCCTTCATGGAGATTAACTGCACCATCTGTTTTAGGTGTTTTGATTTTTCCAATTACATTAACAGGTAAATCAAATCCTGATATTAACACACATTATTCTGTTTTATTTTCCTGCCGTTTACAAAAACCCATTTGGTCTATGGATTTATTAGGAATAAATTTTACTTTGCCGATTTTGTAGGCTTTCCTCAGTAGTATACCATCTTCTTCAACTCACAACTAATTAAAATCATTTATTCCTTTTAACTTGTGTGTTATCAGTTTGTGTCATGAGGTGTCGTAAGCACATTCAGAGACTTGACATCCAGCAACACCTGTGAAAAGAAATAATAATGAGGGGAATTATAAACCAATTCAAAGGTCATGTTTTTAACTTCAACAAAATGTGTGTACATTACTACATAGGTCAACATGATATTTTGAAGAAAAGAAAATAATTTTAAACTAGAGGCTCCAAGGAGCCTGTGTTGCTCACATGATATATTTATTTACAATTGATGCATGGAATAATGCAACCTGAACCGTTATACTTTTGCTCTAGTTTCAGAGATACATGTATGGACAAGTCAAAAACTGCATTTTTTCCCTATGTTCTATTTCTAGCCATGTCTGCCATGTTTTAGGCAGACAGGGTCACTGAACACATTTTTAAAAAACAAATACCCTAATGTTGTTTCAGGAAAGACTTTTGTAAAAGATTGCAAAAATTTACAAAAACTTGTAAAATTTGACTTTAAAGGGCAATAACTCCTTATGAAGTCAATTGACAATTTTGATCCTGTTCACTTATTTATAGAGCTTACTTTGCTGAATATTATTGCTGTTTACAGTTTATCTCTATCTATAACATTATTCAAACTAGAGGCTCTAAAGAGACTGTGTCGCTCACCTTGGTCTATGTGAATATTAAACAAAGGAAGCAGATGGATTCATGACAAAATTGTGTTTTGGTGATGGTGATGTGTTGGTACATCTTACTTTACTGAAAATTCTTGTTGCTTACAATTATCTCTATCTATAATGAACTTGACCCAGTAGTTTCAGTGGAAAATGTTAGTAAAAATTTAATTTTTTTATGAAATTTGTTAAAAGTTGACTATAAAGAACAATAACTCCTTAGGGGGTCAATTGACCATTACAGTCATTTGACTTATTTGTAAATCTTACTTTGCTGAACACGATTGCTGTTTACAGTTTATCTGTATCTATAATAATATTCAAGATAATAACCAATAAACAGCAAAATTTCCATAAATTGCCAATTCAGGGGCAGCAACCCAACAACAGGCTGTCCAATTCATCTGAAAATTCTAGGGCAGATAGATCATGACCTAATAAACAATTTTACCCCCATGTCAGATTTGCTCTAAATGCTTTGGTTTTTGAGTTATAAGCCAAAAACTGCATTTTACCCCTATGATCTATTTTTAGCCATGGTGGTCATCTTGGTTGGTTAGCCGGGTCATTGGACACACTTTTTAATACCCCAATGATAATTGTGGCCAAGTTTGATTAAATTTGGCTAATTAGTTTTGAATGAATGAATGAATATTTTATTTGCGAAAGCATAAATAATATGCTATGGCAATACATAAACAAGTATATACAATGTGACAAAACAACAGATAGCAGAGAACAATACATAATATAATAAAGGTACAATTAAGTTTTAGTGGAGAAGATATTTGTAAAAGTTAAAAGACAATTAAAACAGACGCCAAGTGATGAGAAAAGCCTTAGGGCCATGTGAGTTAGAAAAGTAAAATAAAAGTTGCAGTGCATGATGTGCTGTTTGCACTATCATTTCAAGGGTTCAGTTTAAAGTTTGATATTGAGACAGATAGTATTATAAGGAAATTATGCACTAAATTTCAAACTATTCTGACTTTTTACTATGACCAAAACCTTTACCCTGAAAAATAACTGTTTTAACGTTGATTAGTTTTTTTATGATATGGTCCTAATCTGGCATACAATTTGATTTGTACTAAATTTCTATTGATGTGACTTAAAACTTCAATCAAACTAACTTTGACCAAATTAAACAACCTTAGTGAGCACGATCACATACCCCACGTCCCCAAATTATCATTAATCAATAAGTGCAAGTAAAAAAAAAGTGCAAGAAAAAAAAATTGAATTATAATTTCCTGTTGATATGCACATCTGCATAGTATGTCCTTATTAATATCTACAAATTTTCATGAAGTTCTGTTGTGTAGTTTCAGAGGAGTTGCAATGACACTTTTGCAGAAGTACATTAAAGCAAATAAGTTTAAAGGGGCATAACTCATAGAAAAAAAAATTGAATCTTAATTTCCTGTTTATATGCACATCTACATAGTATGTCCTTGTTATCTACCAAGTATCATAAAATTCTGTTGTGTGGGGGTATAATAAGGAACAGACAGACAAACAGTCAAGCAGATAGATACACAGACCAGAAAAATTATGTTAAGATAATATCACACATGGGGCTTCAAATAACATGCCATGGATCATTTTAACCAATGCTTTAATTTTTTCTGTTTAATATGGGTGATGTAACATGTGCATTGGCGGATCCAGGGGGAGGGGTTTTGGGAGATGGACCCCCCCCCCTTTTTTTTGGCCGATCAATGCATTTGAATGGGGACATATAGTTGGAATCCCCCCCTTTTGTCCTAGGTTGGGAACCCCCCTTTTTAAAATGGCTGGGTCCCTCCCTGATGTGTATGTGAGCCTCAGCCTGTGACTCAAGTCTAACATTTTGACATTATCATGTCAGATTTATTTGTGAAATGAAATTTACTTCTGAGAATCAGACTGTCTTTGAAATTGTGTATAGAACCACATTTGCTTATTTTAACAGGGCACATTTAGTTTGCAGTGGGTTTGTGTTGTAATTATGTTTTCTGTTTGAACAATGTACATTTTGTTAATTTACCTGTTCTAGAGTCAAGGGCAGTTTTCATATCAGCTGCTGTTACAATGTTTTTTTCAACTTGCAACCCAACTTTTCATCTTTTTGCGCATATTTGCCATCTTTGAATCACAATATGACTTTCCTGCATGGGCCTCAGAGTAGCAATATCCCTGAATATTGATCCCTATGAAATATAAGATATTCGTTACTCTGCTATTTAAATATACATAAAATAAAAAGTATTGTGTATAAGTTTTATTACATTAGATTAAGGCAAACTACAGAAAGAGGAAGAAAACTAAAAATTTAGCAATTTTACCATTTGTAAAGGGGCATAACTTTAGAACGGCTAAAGTGATGCCCCCAAAATTCAAACTTGATTTTGTTTAGTGGTAATAAGCATTGTATAAAAGTTTTCTAACATTTGGTTAAGGCAAACTAAAGGTTATCTATAGTTCTTAATTTCTGTGTCATTTTGGTCTCTTGTGGCGAGTTATCTCATTGGCAATCATACCACATCTTCTTTTTTGTATAAATAGTTAGAGTACAGACATACAGTGGTTGTTGTTTGTTTATGTGTTACATATTTGTTTTTCGTTCATTATTGGTTCATTTATCAGGCTGTTAGTTTTCTCTTTTGAATTGATTTACATCGCCATTTCGAGGCTTTTTATAGCTGACTGTGCAGTTTGGGATTTGCTCATTGTTGAAGGCTGTACTGTGACCTATAGTTGTTACTTTATGTGTCATTTGGTCCCTTGTGGAGAGTTGTCTTATTTGCAATCATACCACATCTTCTTTTTTTATAAACAAGGATTAAACTTAAAGCCCCTACGCTATGGCAGGGGGCATAAAATAAGTTTATGAGTAACATTTGTACATCTAGAATAATATCAAGGTTATAACAAAATGCACACAAATTTCCTTTAGAAAAAGGGCAATAACCCTTCAAGTGTTGTCTGATTCATTAGAAAATTTCTTGTCAGATATATCTTTTGACATGGTGAACAATTTTACTTATTTGATTTTCCCAAAACTGTAATTATATTATTTTATAGATATAAATTAAATGATATCTCTAGCTATATATATAGGTTGTTTTTTCCAAAGCAATGTCTCAAGAAACATTTTTGCTTTAATAAAAATAAAGATTATAGCTAATTTCCTAATGCATGTAAACGTTTCAAAATCAAAATTTTACTCTACAAGCATAAAGAAATTAGCTGTAAAATGAACATTAAACTACTGTCACTTAGGGGAAACATTAAAAAATCAATGAAGGATAATAAACTTAATTCAAATAGTTTGGGGTGGGGGTAAAAATTGCTGCAAGTTTTATTTAATTGAAATGATTTTATATATATAAGTGGTCAATCAATTTTTCCAAAATTAAGTTAAGAGGAGAGTAAGGGGGTCAGTGAAAAAATAAATATATATATATATATATATATATAAATTAGTTTTTTTTTATCCTACATTGATCTTATGATGTCGTCCCTAATTCTGATATTGTTGTCTTCTGTTTTTACCTTATATTTACTTAGCCCAATTTTTGTTATAATATACATTGTATGTTACCTGTTCTTTCACTTATTTCTTGTAAGCATAACCAGGTATGTCCACAGTGGTACATGAGGCATTCTGTATTATCTGATAGAAGATCTAACTTCTTACCTTAAGGAAGTTGATCTTTATAGTCATTATAAAATTCTCCAGAAGTGAAGCCACACAAAACCAATCCTGTTTCACAGATTCTAAAACATGGGTGAAAATTCTATGCTGAAAAAGAAATGCACAAGACATTTTTTATAGATGTTGATACTGAATTCATTCCAAATAAAAGACTACATGTACATTTATCTATATTTATTTCATAAGAATCTATTTCATTAGAATCTTAAATCAAGGATTTTTTTGTTTTTTTATAGTCAGTGTGATACATGTACATGTAAGTACACAATGAAAAATTATATAAAGTTGCAATTGATCATGTTTTATATATATAAAAAAAATTGCTAAACAGTCTCAAACTCAGAACAACCTTATAAATGTTTTACAAATAAGCATATTTTGACTTTCACGTTTGAATGGTTTTACACTAGTAATTTTGGGGCCCTTTATAGCTTGTTGTTCGGTGTGAGCCAAGGCTCCGTGTTGAAGGCCTATAATGGTTTACTTTTTTAAATTGTTATTTGGATGGAGAGTTGTCTCATTGGCACTCACACCCCATCTTCCTATATCTAAAGACTATATGTGGTATGATTGCAAATGAAGTAACTCAGGGTTCTCATTACAGACTTTTCAAATTTTCATGAGTCCAAAACTCACAGACTACTGAGAGTTACATGTATGAAATTTTCCACAAGAGAGCAAATCTCTTAACGGTTAATTATAGGTCAGGGATAAATAAATAAGCTTTATTTAGTTTCAGTCTGCAAGGTATTTAAACATAGGGATCTCAGAATCCAGGATTTTGTACCTAATTTAAAAAAAAATGGGGGGGGGGGGGCTTACCCCAGACCCCCTTTGAATGTTGCACAGCCTGATGTAACAATGCGCAGTGTGCCCTTCTTATAACCAAATTAATATAGTTTCCTCAAAGCCAATTGCAACATTTCACGAACTTTATTCCCAATTACATGGGCCCCTTCACCTAAACTCTAGGAAAATCACTGAATAGGTAAAGGACTTTTAGCAATGAGCAAAAGATTTACTGCATAGTCAGCTGATGTAAATGGCCCTGAAATACTGACTGTGATATTTTCCATATTCTGCATCATACTATCTTTTTAAATTTTATCAAAAAAATCTATACACTTACATGTTTACCGATTGTCACCTTATAGTAAATAATCAACAAAGGGATGGGTATTTAGCACGTGTTTAACATATACAATCAGGTAATTGTTTATTTTAATGACAGATTCATGAGTATTGCTATCACCGGATTTTTATGAGGAGGGTCACGCTTAGGTCGCTATGCATACGGAAAATATGTCGGCGAATTGCTTCCTGGCAGCAAGCAATTACAAATAAGTAAACTTCTTCTAAATGTGGACAAATTAAAGAATTTTCCTCAGAAAAAAAGTATATGTACATAAGTTGTATAATGAAAACTATCCATTTAGTTTTAAAATACATATGCATATTTTTTTTTGATTTGAGGTTTCATATGACTTTAATTATGGTTTTGATATTTCAACTGTTATTTATTTTCTTTGTTCCTAAAAATTATTTTTATTTTATGTTCCTTTTCGTTTGTTTTTTTTTTTTGTTTTTGTATCTTTTTCTTATTTGTTTGCATAAATTTTTTAAACATATATGTTTTTACATGTATTCTATTTCTTGAAGCTTACGGTTATTTTTATTTTACTGATTTATTTTCCACGTTAATCCATTGATTAGCAGAATGCTGTCTCAAGTGCTGCTGCATACGTTTTAGTTTGACGCGGTCACATGCAAAATATTTCTATAATTTGTATTTAATATTCAGTCTGTTGTGTCAGTTCCGAGATAAAAATAATTACAGTGAGCAATACTTGTATATTATTAGTAGCTTGATGATTCTTTGTAGTTTTTACTTTTTACTGTATACAAATATTGTCCGAAAGTTGGAGATGCATAACTAAAATAGAACGCAAATAATAACAAATAATATTGATTCTTCCCGGGCATAATTTATTTTAAGATTTCCGTGTTTGTTCATTATGCTAAATTAACATAATTGATCTGCATTTGGGGGTAGGGAGTTTAAAAAGGGGTCCGGATCTCGAAATCCCGGGCTTAAAAACGCGAGGTCCCGAATTTAAATAAATTTAAATCCTGACATCGCGAAAAAAGAATTCCCAGATCCCGAAAGGCTTAATCCCGAAATCCCGAACTTAATTGCATAACCAGTATTAATTTACGCACAATCCATGTAAAAAAGGAAACTTGTATGTTATATTTTTTATAGCAATCTAAAAGAAAAAATTGCTGTGAAAAGACAATTCCATGATACACATATCAGTGATCAACAGCGTGTGCACGTGGTTGAACTGTAACTTGACTCCACTCACAATAATATTGAATGCTAATAAAAGATATTAAAGATCGATTTTGTCCACTGCACGAGATTTTTATATGGCGGGAAATGTCGTAACAGTGAACACAGGTGACCTTACTGACCGACCGTGGGAAATTCATTCATGATTAAATTTGATGTGGAATTAAAACATTGTTGTGACGTCATTCTATTGTTGTACCTGTTCTTTATTTCAGTGATTGGACTATCATTTACCTGTAAGAAACCATTATGTTACCTTTAGCTGTCCAATATTTTTAAGAATAGCCCTCTTGTTCCTTAAAAATATTGGACAGCTGAAGGTGGTATAACTGATTCTTACAGGTAAATGATAGTTCAATCACTGAAAAAAATCAATTCCCCCAACTGTTTTTATGCTGAATGTGAAAAGAAAAAATGCAACCAAATAACAAATGACAATTACGAAAAAAGATTTATTAAAGTCACCATCAAAAACAATGGTTTTGCCATTCGTCAAAACAGTTTCCTTGGAAAAAATCACTTTCAAATTGATTAACACTACCAAAAGATTTATTATCGTCCATCTTTGGTATCAAAATTGATCACTGGTGTTGCTCTTATTCTTCCTAACATCATTTTCATCTACAATTTAAAATATCAATGAAGTAATGTTTATAACGTTTGATAGACCATCCCACTATACAAGGAACAAAAACAACATAAAATGCACGCTGTGTAAAAGTGCAAATCTAGAACTTGCTTCATGAACTACGGGACTACAATAGTTGTTATAATTTTCTGGTTTCTGCGTTGATTTACAAGTTCAGTTATGAGTCTGATATTATTGCTTGAATATGATTTGAGTATAATGCGACATTTCGCTTATGAACGACGATGAATATGAGAACTTGATTAGAATAAAGGAAACGTTACTGCATATATGCTACAGCCGATTTCATTGAGTGTGTAGGCAAAAGTAGTATCTTTAGTTAGCTTGCTTGTTGGCTGAACCGTGAAGTCCAACATACAGATAAATTGGTTATTTGTCAGACTAGTCTACTTTTAAAGGAGGGTAGTTTACCTAACCTAATAATGCCCTCACGGTTCAGCTAACAAGCAAGCTAATCAAAGATATTACCTTTCAGGCTTTGCCTACACACTCAATGAAATCGGCTGTAATCAAATCAACCGTGTGTTCGATTTGCACTTTTTCGTAGTGATCGTTGTGTGTAAGAAAGAGGTTTTCAGTTTTTGCAAAAGAAAACCGAGAGACAAAATTGTGTTCCTCTAATATTAAAAGGAAAGAAGAAAAAAATACCACAAGGGACATTAATACACAAATAAACGGGAAAAAAGAGGTGACACGACCTTCCAGAAAAATAATAGATAATAATTGGGGATTATCAGGTGGAACCGTTTGGGTAAACAATAAGGTACTACATCAAACGTTGAATGTAGGATAAAAAAAACTTAATTCATAAAGTTTTTTCACTGACCCCCTACCCCCTCTTCTTAGCTTAATTTGGGGACAATTGATGGACCAATAAGGATATATATATATATATATCAAATCAATATCAATTAAACAAAACGTGAAGCAATTTTGACCTCCAATATTTGAATTCAGGTTTTTTGTTATCATTCATTGATTTTTTATGTCGTCCCTAAGATTCTCATGAAAATCCCGATGAACAACAACAGAATGTAAAACGATTGCACATTGTTATCTTTTATTCTTATAAATCATATATTTGAAACAAAATCGACTGCGGTGCTCTACTATGGTTCAACGCGAACCTGTCTTCACATGTGTTTTTCTCTACTTTTTTTCCTAGTAAACAGGTAAAAAATAAAACCCGAGAAGAAACAAGAAACTAATAGGAGAGGACTACATTTTGAAATATAATATACATAAAACTTGCCTTTATCAGCTGCTAAAATATCTATCCTCTTTGATTGAACACTTTAATCGAATATGTCTGAATACACGTTTGATGTAAATCCAAATTTTGAATCAGCACAATCACTAATCAACGCTTTCTCCGTTTTTTTTTTTTGCATTAGGAATATACTTTCAACGTCTTTCTCCATTTCAAAAACACAAAACGCATGTAAAGGTATTCTTGCAGAATAATTAGAGTAGTCCTTT
This sequence comes from Mytilus edulis, assembly GCF_963676685.1. Taxonomy (NCBI): domain Eukaryota; kingdom Metazoa; phylum Mollusca; class Bivalvia; order Mytilida; family Mytilidae; genus Mytilus; species Mytilus edulis. Next base: position 4,618,012 of record NC_092349.1, read on the forward strand.
CGCACGCAAAAATCCTGATACACATACCCTGAGTCTTAATCTACATGCAACAATACATGTGTACAATGTTTACCTTCAGCTGTACTTTCTTTTTTTGTATTGTTTAAGTTGAGCTACTGTTAAAAAGGGGCAACATGTAGGATAAATTTTAATGTAAAGAAAGTTTATTCACAAAATAATTTTCACACTTGATGAAAATAAATCTTTTTTATTTGATTGCTTTTTTTCACCTTTTTGACGTGTTAAACAATGTTTTAAGTAAGATATAAGCCTCTAACAGTCCATTCTGAAAAATATTGAACAGGTCTTCGGCCTGCGGCCTCAGACCTGTCCAATATTTTACAGAATGGACTGTTATCGGCTTATATCCTTTACTGATTGACAGTATTGTGCTTTAGTTTTGAGGCTCTTGATCGATTTACCAGAATAGAAATTTAATCGATTTACATACATGTATAATCAAAACACGATTTAGTCTTCTTTAACTATTTTTTGTTTTTATCTTTATCAGTCATTTCCCGGATTCCCATTTAAATAATCTATTTGGAGACCTCCTTTAAACTTTGGAAATAATACATCGATTTAAAAAATCATACTGACTGCGCAAGCTTTAGAATGACTAGAAGTACGACGAAAAAGTAAAGACAGCTGATCATGACTAGTACGACGAAACCTTCAACCCCATTGGAGTATAAATGTGCATTTAGTCAATAAACTATATAAGGTTAAACTTTGATTTTCGTGTATCGATTTGATACAATTTGTAAAATATATTTATAACACCGGCGATTTTCATAAAAAATTTCAGACATGAAAATAGAAAGGCATATTATCTCGAGTGTCAACAATTTTAAATAAAATAAAAAAAATAGGAATCGAAATATGATCTCGGCGTTATAAATATTGTATTACAGGAAACCAATTGTTTGACTTTCAAAGAGATTAACGGGAAATATATCAAAATAGAAAGCACTAGTGATCTGTCTGACCAAAATGTGTCACTTGCGAGAAATGATTGACAGGTGTGAATAGATGTAGAGGCTCCGACGGGGAAAGTTGTATCAAAAGGAAAATAACTTAATTCACAATGCCTATACATATTTCATAAATACGATATGTTGGCCTTATACTTAAAATTGAGTTTCTTATAATTACATTTAAAGGAACAGGACGTTTAAAGCGGGAAATAATATAACCATCAACGAAAACTCGTATAATTTACGGGATTGAAGTCTCAACAATTTGATTTAAACTTCTATTGAAAACAGTCTTGGTTGTTATTAGGCTTATTATTTTGAATTAGATGAAATATTTACGGTTTACAAATACAAATACAAAATAGTTTATTGGCACAAAACTATTGAAATAATTGGCAACACAATATATTGTTAAAAATCGTCTTTATTTCATTTTCAAATTATAAAAAAAATAAAATTATATTTAATTTTTATTTTTATTCTTATATTTAATTTTAATTTTATTTCTTATATTTAATTTTAATTTTAATTTTTTCTCTTTGAATACAAAACAATATTTTACATTTATCTATCCTCCATAAATACTAATATATCTGTACAGGTAAAATTTAAATCTAATAGTAGTAGGGCAAAGCCGATTCTGCCTCACACATGCAGAATCCTGCATAGAAATCCCCACCTCGAGGGCAAAATGCAAACAGACGGCATTCCTATTGAGTATAGGGTAAATACAAGAATTATGTCTTTCGTACAGAGCATAAGTCAGTCTCCACAGGAAAGTGGGGATAAGGACACCTTAAAGGGAAGGATGTCACAGGTTGAAATAAATAAAAGGATGGAATCCAATAGTGATAACATGGATCGCTATCAGGATTTCTTTCTGGAGAATGAAGAAGATTTGGAAGAAAGCACCCCAGCCCCAACCCCTCAAAGGCAGCAGCAGTGCTGTGATGCCCCCAACCTGACGCAGATGGATGAGCATACCCAGATGTGTCAAAATTGCGGTGCGCAGTTCACCAAGCCGCGATTTGAGCATCAACCAGATGGGGAGCAGAAGACCACCTGCGGTTATCCACTGAAAAGGAAGAAGGGGCAGCTCTGCAAGAGCAAGCCCGGGAAGGATGGCCTCTGCTGGAGGCATAGCAAGCAACCACGCCAGCAGGAGGAGGAGATCATCCCAGTCGAGGGTAAGATGGTGGTCAAAGAGACCATGAAGACCCTACGTCAAATAGCTAAGGACGAGGGTCTGAGGGGGATCAGCAGGAAGAACAAGGAGGCCTTGGTGAAGTTCATCGAGGAGAAAACCGCCCGTAAATTTCCCCGCCAGGAAGTCCTCAGCAAGAAGCAGCTCAAAGCACTGGCAAAGAATCGTGGTCTCACCAAGTACTCTCAGCTCAAGAGAGACGATTTGAACCATTTGGTCGAAGAAGATATTAAAAACGCCCCAGTCGAGGATGAGATCAATGTCACCGATAGACGTCAAGCACTGAATGGTGTATTTGGCACGGTCGTTATCGAACCCGCGAAGCAGCACGACGTGGCCACTTTTCTAAAGGTAAGTCGAAGCACCGTCACCACAACCATCTCCGATGCGCTCGCCCAAAAGAAGGGATTGAAGGTGAACTTAGTGCTTCTAGCAGAGCTGGTGAAGACCGACCCAGCGACTGGGGAAAATAAATACGTCACTCCCTACTTTCGATCAGCCCAAGCTATCCTCACCCAGTCATCTGACCTCGAATTAGAAATCGACTTCATGATGGGGAAGGTCAAGGAAAATATGGCAAAGTACATGCGGGAAGGGAGTGGGTGGACATTGGGACACGTCGAGAACCTAGAAATTCACCTCAACCAATTCAACCCGCTCAAAGGGGCTTCCTTCATACCGACTCCATCAGCACTCGCGAAAAAGAAGGCCATCATCAACGTGCAGAACAAGGATCAGGAGTGCTTCAAGTGGGCTATCCTCTCCGCGCTTCATCATGAGGAGGTGGATCAGAAAAATACTAATCGCCCCAGTCAGTACGTGAAGTGGGAGGATGATCTAAAATTTGAAGGCATCGATTTCCCAGTCTCACTCAGGGCGATCGATAAATTCGAGAGGTGTAACGTAGATCTCAACATCAACGTTTACGGCTACGACGGGCTGAAGAAAGGCGAGGATGGGGAAGAAGATCTTCAGGTATATCCCCTCAGAATATCCAAAAATACGGGCATGCGGCACGTAGATCTTCTCTTCCAAACCAGCGATAGCAAGCAGCACTACTGCTGGATCAAGAGCCTTTCACGACTCCTAGGCTCTCAAATCTCAGAGCATGGTCACGAACTCTTCTTCTGCCGAAGATGCCTCAACCATTTTTCCAGGCAGGATATCTTGGACGAGCACATGGAATATTGCAGTCGGGAGGATGCCGTCAGAATCGTGATGCCGGAAGAAGAATCCTTCGTCAGCTTCCATAATCACAAAAAGATGATGAGAGTCCCCTTCGCGATCTACGCGGATTTTGAGTGCTTCACAGAGAAGCTCGACACCTGCCAGCCGGATTCATCACACTCCTACACGAAGGCCTACCAACTTCAGCGACCCTCGGGCTTTTGCTATCACATAAAGTACGCCCACGGCGACTACAAAGATCCGGTCGTCTACTGCGGAGAGGATGCAGCCAAGAAATTCGTGCAGTGCATCGAGGAGGAAGTGCGGGCCATCGCCAAACTATACAAGGAGAAAAAGCCTATGGAGATGACCGACGACGATAAGGCGAACTTCGAAGCAAGCACGCACTGCCACATCTGTGGGGATGCATTGGGAGGGGATAAGGTTCGGGACCATGACCATCTCACCGGGAAATATCGCGGCGCAGCACACAACCAGTGCAATCTGGATTTCCAGCTCCCGAAGCACGTCCCCATCTTTTTCCACAATTTGAGCGGATATGATGCTCACATCTTCGTCAAGGAGCTTGGATTCTCTGAGGGTAAGATCAACGTCATCCCCAATACCGACGAGAAATATATCAGCTTCTCCAAGCAGGTGGATAATTTGGAGATGAGATTCGTCGATTCGTGCAGATTTTTGCTCAGCTCGTTGGATAATCTAGCCAAGAATCTCACACCTGACCAATTCAAGACCGTGAAAGCAAGGTTTGGTGATCGTCACGAGCTGATGATTCGGAAGGGAGTTTTTCCCTACGAATATATGGATGGACCGGCCAAGCTGGAAGAGACTTATCTCCCGCCCAAAGAAGCCTTCTACAGCACGCTCTCCGGAGAGGATATTAGTGACGAGGACTACACGCACGCTCAGAAGGTCTGGGAGGCCTTCGAGTGCAAGACTCTGCGCGATTATCACGATCTTTATCTCGAGACCGACGTGCTTCTGCTGAGTGATATCTTCGAGAATTTCAGGGATATCTGCCAGACTCACTATGGGCTTGATCCTGCCAACTACTACACATCCCCCGGCCTTTCCTACGACGCCGCCCTCAAAACCACTGGGCAAAGATTGGAGCTTCTTTCCGATCCAGATATGCTGATGATGTTTGAGCAGGCGACCAGAGGAGGGGTGGCCATGATCTCTCACCGCTACGGCAAGGCCAACAACCCCTATATGAGCACGTACGACGCTTCCCAGCCCACCAAGTATCTCACCTACCTCGATGCCAATAATCTTTACGGGTGGGCGATGTCGCAGCCTCTTCCCACGGGAGACTTTGAGTGGGTGGAGCCAGAGGAGATTGGGGAGATCCTGGAATATCCCGACGATCACGAATATGGTGCCATGATAGAATGTGATCTCGAATATCCACAGGATCTTCACGACGCCCACAACGACTATCCTCTCGCCCCCCAGAATGTGGAGATCGACAAAGTCCGGAAGCTAGTGCCTCATCTAGGCAAGCGTGAAAAATATACGCTCCACTATCGAAATCTAAAGATGTATTTGGAGATGGGCATGAAGCTTACGAAATGCCGTCGGATCATCAGGTTCAAGCAATCCCCATGGCTCAAGCACTACGTAGATCTGAATACTGCTCTCCGCGCCAAAGCCAAGACCGACTCCGAGAAGGACTTCTTCAAGCTCATGAATAATTCGGTCTTCGGCAAAACAATGGAAAATATTCGGAAGCACGTCGACGTCAGGCTCGTCACCACCGAGAAGCAGGCCCTGAAGCTCGTGGCCAAGCCCAATTTCGATCGTCGCGTCGTCTTCACTGAGAATCTGGCAGCCGTCCACATGAAGAAGACGAAGCTGAAGTTTAATAAGCCGATCTATCTAGGAGCCTGCATCTTGGATATTTCGAAGCTCCTCATGTACGATTTCCACTATGGATTCGTGAGGAAGATGTACGGCGATAAGGCTCGGCTGCTTTTCACCGACACGGACAGCTTGGCCTATGAGATCCAGACCAACGATTTCTACAAGGATATTTCTCCACACGTCGAGGCAAAATTTGATACGTCAAATTATCCCATCGAGCATCCTTCCACCATCCCCACCGGCAAAAATAAGAAAGTCCTCGGGATGTTCAAGGACGAATGCGGCGGGAAGATCATGACCGATTTCGTGGGGCTCCGGGCGAAGCTATACGCCTTCAAGATGGACGACGGTCAGGCCACCAAGAAGGCGAAGGGAGTCACCAAGAGCGTCATCAAGCGCAGCATCGCCTTCGACGACTACAAGCGATGCCTCGAGACTCAGCAGGAGATCCACCGACCGATGAGCATCCTCCGCAGCCATCTCCATCAGATCTACGCCGAGGAGATCAACAAGATCGCTCTCTCCGCCAAGGACGATAAGCGCCATATCCTCCCGGACGGCATCAGCACCCTTGCCCACGGACATTATCGAATCACTCACGGCGCCCCGCACTTAAATAAATGAGCAGCATACGAGTGCATGACATCCTCCTCCCCCACAAGCCCCTCTCGGATGCAGAGCTCGAGGATGCTGCCTCTGCCCTGGGAATATCTCGATTCAGAGGAATATTCATGCGCGATGGCCTACCACCCGCCCCACGACCCATCGAATGTGGCATCCTGAATCACGACGACTTCCATGGCCCCGGCACGCACTGGACATGCTGGCATAAGCGCGAAGGACTCAAAGTCTACTTCGATCCTTACGGCCTGCCTCCGCCTGACGAGATGGTAGGCTATCTGCGGCCGGAGATTCGATATAATACCGATGAGCTCCAGCGGCGCGGCGACGTGGTCTGCGGACACTTTTGCTTGCACGTATTGAAGCTCCTTTCGGAAGGTCGGACGCTCGAGGATGTGATCTTCGGACTATAGATAAATGGATAAGTTTGGATCTCACTCGAGAAAGCGCATGCCCATCTGGCGGATGCTCCAGGATCTCGATATGAACGATAATCGGATCACCAGTCTGGGATTGCCGAGGGATAGCTCAGACGCGGTCACGAAGCGATGGGTCAATCTCCAGCTAAAGGATGGCGTGAAAGCTATAGATGAGCTAGAGGTGGAGCTTGGTGCGACTCAGAAATCCATCGAGGCAGAGAAGAAGCGTCTGGATCGCATCGAGAAAGAGATGGTAAAGTGCTTACCCACGGCTGGCGGTGAGATGAATGGTGATATAGATATGAGGGGGCATGCCATTCGAAATCTATCAAAAGGGACGGAAGCAGGCGAGCCAGTCACGAAAGGATGGTATGCAAAGAACTGGCAGGAGCTGGTTGCAAATATGCAGGTGAAGATAAACGCCGCGGAATCTAAATATAAAACCCTTGAAAATCAGATGTTCGTCAACCAGGAAAAGATTGATGCCCTTGAGACTTTTATCAAGCTGAAGCATCACACAACTGATAGGGTCGGTCGGCGCTCGGTGAGTGATTTGACCGATTATGAAAGAACGATCGATGCACTCAAGAAAGTGCTCCCACGACGGGGCTAATCCTCTTTCAAGACTTTCTGGTCTCCCTTGATCGAGACCGGAAAGCCTGCTTGGATCATTGCAAGTCGGACTCCTTGATCCAGGAGTTGAATTCTTTGGGATACCCTCTCCACTTGACGTAGATTTCCTTCGTCCCTCCCCGGGTCCGCCGGCGTAAGACTTTCTCGATGCGATAGATATCCTGGTCGGTGCGCTGGAGCTCGGGCTCGTAGAAGGATCCCTTGATTTCCTCACCCTCGTAGTCTTTGAGACGATAGGTGGGCGGCTGCGTCGCTAGGGTCTGGGAGATGGTAAAGACCTCCTCCGTCCAGCGTGGAGTATATCCTTTCTCGAAGGTGCCCTTCTTCTTGGTGATTCGGACCTTATCGCCGACGTCGAATCGCCGTGGCTGCATGGGTGGGAGATCTCCGTAGAGATTCCAGAAGACCTTAGCCTCGTGCTCTTTCTGGCTGGCGGCGGTGGGGGTCATCTTGATGGATCGATGCTTGGTGGTATTATACTGGCGGACGAGATCCTCCAAGACGGGAAGGTAGGCTCGCGTGGAATTGGCCGAGAAGTATTTGAACATCTTCTCCTTCATGGTACGATTCCAGCGCTCCACCACGCTCGATTTCTCTTCATTCTCCGTGGAGTAGAGCTCGACGCCGTGCTTCCGGAGAAGATCCTTCATCTCGCGATTATAAAATTCCGTGCCCTTATCGGTCCATAGCTTCTCGGGCGTGTGATCCTTGAAGACGGTCCGGAAGGCATCTCTCACCGTGGCGCCTTTCTTATCCTTGAGCGGCACCAACCAGCCATACTTGGAGAAGACGTCGATGATGCTCAAGAGGTATTTGAAGCCTCGGTTATCGCGGGAAAAGGCGCTCATATCTACGAGATCGGCAGCCCAGGTATCATCCACCCCACCTACCACCACGCGACGCTTCTGAAATTTACGTCGGACTGGCTTATGCAGCTCTTCGGCTAGCTCATCCGACCACCGGACTTTTTTTTTTCCCCCACGCCTAGTCCAAATCGTGCTTTGGTACCGATGATGGGTCTGACGATACCACGCTCGAAGCGCTCGCGTGCAGTGGGATTGGGGATGGCATCGAGGGAGGCTAGCATCGTCTTATCGCAGATCGAATTGCGTGCGGCCGTATCCTTATGCTTGGCATAGCAAAGATCGTGGCGATAGGCGGCCTCATCGACTCGATTGATGGGCCTCGACCAAGGTTTGGGGGTGCCGTCGGCATTGAGTCGCTGGCTGAGTCTGGTCCCTGGACCGGTAAAATTATGCCCCGGCAGATGCATCTCGACGGGCAGACGATTGATCATCTTATTCATGAGTCCGGCGCCCCTCTCCGTCTTGATGAATTGCGACTTTCGCGTGCCGCACTCGGCGCAGGTCCCTACCTTCCGCCGCCGCCGTCCGTCATCGCTCGTGATCACGGCACGATTATTCGTCTCCGTCTTCTTCTTGCACTTCAAGCAATACATTCCCATTTTATATAGATAAATGGACGTTGAAGACATTACCTACGATGAGCCCGCCGTAAGTCGTCGGCATAATCACTATCTCCTCCCGCAGCGATCCATCCGAGGTCTGATCATCGGGAAGTCAGACTGCGGCAAGACGACGCTGCTGAATAACCTCCTCTTGCGCGATGGGTGGCTCGATTACGATCGCCTCTACGTCTTCGGAAAATCGCTCCACCAGCCCATCTATCAGCTACTGCATCGGGCTCTTGGGAAAGGATTTTCGAAAGACGATATCCGCGACCTTCTCTCCATCAAGGATCGCTATCCCCACTCTTTGGTCGACGTGGTGCAGGCGATGAAGCCACCACCCAAGCCTGGCGGTATCGAACCCTTCTTCTTCGAGGAGGCGAGCGACGTGCCCGATCCCCGAGAGCTCGATCCCACCCGCAAAAACCTCATGGTCTTCGACGACTTGATGCTCAGCAAGCAGAGCAAGTGCGAAGACTACTACGTGCGCGGTCGTCATAATAACGTGGACTGCTTCTACCTCTGCCAAAATTACTTCAAGCTCCCGCGGCAATCGATCCGGGAGAATGCCAACTTCATCTGCCTCTTTGAGCAGGATGCCAAAAATCGCGATCATATCCGCCGGGACCATTGCGGCGATCTCACCCCGGCTCAATTCGATGCCCTATGCGATCACTGCTGGGCCAAGCCTCACGGATTCATGACCATAGATCTCACGAGCCCCAAGACGGCTGGGAAATATCGATGCAATCTAGACGATTTCTATCGAGTCTAAGATAAAGAATGGATCACTTTCAGGAATTTTTCCTTGAGAATCAACGGGACTTGGATCTGAAGAATGCTCCGGAGTCCCCACCACGACCACCCCCTGAATGCGAGCACCAGTGGGAGCGTATGCTTATTAATGGTGAGATCCCGGGATATAGCTGCAGTCAATGTGGTGCTGAAAGATATGCTCGCCGCATCGATGATCAGGATTTCGAAGGAAGGACCTATAATTCCCACTCCAACCGCCAACCTAAGCCGCCGCCCGGACCACCGTGCAGCATCAAGACCGTCCGCGGCCATCGGTGCACGCATCCCTCCGTATCGGGCAGTGATAAGTGCAAGAAGCATTTGAATCTTTTCCCCGAGGCATGCTATCGGTGTGGTGCTCAGATCGCTCGCGGCAAAGATTTGCGTCATATCCACGACGAGATTATAGCCATACCCAAATTTGCCATCCTCTGGTCGGGCGTAAAAGTGAGGATAGTGGGGGAGTACGATATTAAAACCGCGAAGAGAATCAGCCGCGAGCCCTACTGCTCTTTCGAGTGCCTCTTGGATGCGAAGTCTTCGTATGAACTTCCTCCACGCTGGCAGGCAATATTCAAACGCTAAGGGGCGATCCATCCCTTCGGGAATCCACGGTTTTTTCATCCCGCTGAGGCAGAAGGTAAAAAAGCATCGGAGAATGATCGATCAAACGCTATGGGGAGATCGATCCATCGCTTAGGGGCGTTCATTCCAACGCTATGGGGCGATCGATCCATCGCTTAGGGGCGTTTATTCCAACGCTATGGGGCGATCGATCCATCGCTTAGGGGCGTTGGCGATGCTATAAATAAATGACGTTTATCAAGATCACCGATCCCAAGCAGCGTGAGGCGCTTGCCAGGGACTTGCAGGAGACCAAGCGCAGCATCCAAGCTAGCGATATGCAGCGTCGCCTAGATAAGATCGGACTCAGCCGCGACCTTTCCAAGATATTCAAGCCCGTGGTCGAGACGCAAAAGGAGACCGCCTCCCAGATCACCAAAAAGATCGAAGATATCCCACTCGCTCTGCCCGCCCCGGTGCCTGCCCTTCCCCCTCCTCTCCCTGCCGACGAGGACGATGACGACCAACTTGCCATCGAGCAAGCATTGAAAACTAACCTCGGTCCGCGAGCCGCCCACTATCTCCAGCTCAGTATGACTCCCCAGGCCGACCATACCTTTGGATTGCGCGTGGAAGACGATACCATCATGATCGGGAGTCTGCCCGTCACCTTCGATGGAGACGATATCTTCGTCGATGGCGAGCGCTATAAGGGTACTCCCGGCCTATGGGAGCTTATGGTCCTGAAGCATCCCAAAGATTTCGACGTGGAGGACTTGCATACCTATGGCGATATCCTGCGAGCATCTAATGTCATGTATCAAGGCAACTCTGCGCTCTCGCAGACCCCCAAGGCCAGCAAAAGCCGTAAATGGAAGGAGATCGTCTCGTATATCTATAAGCAAGATAAGTATGGCAGCGGGGTGCCCACCGTCTTCCTCCCTAAATGCTTCAACCAGCTGCTGGATCGTCTCGATCTTTGCGCTGCCGCCTACCAGGCTGGGAATAATGGGGTGTGCAACGAAATCGTGGCCATCCTCGACGCCATGAGGAAGTCCGGTCATATCAGCAGGGATGAGTACGAGAAGCTACATCGAAAGCTCCTCTAAATAAATTTACGATGCCTTTATTAGTGAATCACGGATATCGTCGGAAGTATGCCGTCGGCGGACGAGGCCTTTTCGATACCATCGCCAATCTAGCCGGACGGGTGCTTACCTCCTCCGCCGCCAAGACGTTGGGTAGCAAGGCCGTGAGCGCCGCCACCAATGCAGCCCTGAAAGGCGTGGAGAAAGGTGCAAGCAAGGCGGTGGACCACGTCGTTAATCGAGTGACCCGCAAAAAGAAGCCTCAAGCACCACCCATCAAGTCCAAGAGGACCTCGCAGCAGCAGGCCCGTCTCAATAATCTCATCTCGGGCGGGGGCATCGCCACCATCCACGACTTCGTCCAGCGCTATAGATAAATATATGATGGCCGATATGCTCTCTATCACCGAAGGACTAACTTTCGATGAAAGTCTCCAGGAATATCAGGTTCACGAATACGAACCTCAAGCCGGGGCGCAGCTGAATAATGCCGGCGCAGAGATACGCATCAATATCGAGACTCAGGATCTCTTCCTCCATCCCGCCGAAAGCTATCTCTTGATCGAAGGCCGACTTCAGAAGAATGATGGCACTGCATATGCCGACGGCGATCTGGTATCGCTCATCCATAACGGTGTCATGTATCTCTTTCGTAGCATCAGCTACCGACTCTCCGGCCAGCAGATCGAGCACCTCAACGACCCCGGCATCGCCACCACCATGCTAGGAATGTTGACGTACCCCGACGATTTTTCCAAATCCCAAGGCCTCAACCAGCTATGGTTCAAAGATTCCACCACCGATGCCGAGGCAGATAACGTTGGATTCGCAGCGCGCCACGGATATATCATCACCAAGCCAGTCAATAAGGGATCCTTTTCCTTCTCCATCCCGCTCAAGCACGTCTTTGGCTTTGCCGAGGACTATGATAAGATCGTCTACGGATTCAAGCACGAGCTCTCCTTGGTGCGCGATTCGGATGCCAATGCCATCCTCCGAGCCGCCGCCGTCAACGACGTGGCCAAAGTAGTCTTGAGCAAGGTCTCGTGGTTCGTCCCCCACGTCATCCCGTCCGACGAAAAGAAGCTGCGGCTCTATAAGACCATCCAGAGCAAGACCAAGATCGATTGCGGATTTCGCATGAGGCAGTGCGACTCCATAGCCGTGCCCCAGACCTCGCAATTCCACTGGCGTCTGGCCGCTAAAAGTGGACGTGAGAAGCCACGATGGATCATCGTCGCCTTTCAGACTGAAAGGGGCAACGACCAGCTGCATAATGCTGCCGTCTTCGACCACTGCCGATTGCGAAATATCCACGTGACCCTCAATGCGGAGCGCTATCCCGCCGTGGACTTCAATGCCGGCTTCACCCAATGCAGGGTCGCCAGGGTCTATAAGGAGGCTGCCGAATTCCGCAAGAAATTCTATAGCATGGAAAGTCTGCTCAGCAATGGTGGCATCAATCCCTCCGACTTCATCGATCTCTATCCCCTATTCGTCATCGACGTGAGCCATCAGTCCGAGCGGCTGAAAGAGTCGACGGTGGATATCCAGATCCGAGCCGACTTCGAGCGCAACGTCCCTGCCAATACCCAAGCCTTCGCCCTAATCATCTCCGATCGAATCCTCCAATTCGAATCCGACGGCCAGAAGATGAGCGTCGTCTTCTGAGGAGGGTTAGATAAATGGATGCTTCACTTTTGCGGAAAATCGCCACCAATACCGAGCCCAAACATGGGTTCTCCTTCATCGTCTCTGGGAACGATAGTCAGATCTTGACTCGCTTCAATCCACCCCTCCAGCTGCGCGAGGAGAAATCTTACGAGATGGCCCTCGTGAATCTGGAGACTTATTACTCCATCCCCAATATTCATGCTGGGAATAATTCCTTCCGCTACTCTCCCGACGATGGCGCCCACTGGTTTCCCATCGCACTGAGCACCGGCTCTTATGGCATCGACGATATCAATGATGAGATCCAGCGGCAACTGCGGCTCAATAAGCATAAGGCTAAGATCCTTCTCGATGCCAATCGCGCGACGCTGAGAGCGACCCTCACTTTAGCTAGAAATTATCAAGTGGATTTCGACGTGCCCAATAGCATCAGTTCGGTGCTTGGATTCGAGCGCCGGACGTATGCCTACGATCGAAGCACTAATGGCTACGCGGAAGGTGAGAATATCGCCAATATCATCAGCATCAATAGCATCCTGGTGAATAGCGATATCATCCACGGAAGCTACGTCAACGGCACCCAGCAGTCCACCATCTATAGCTTCTTTCCCGCGGTCGATCCAGGCATGAAGATCATCCAGACTCCCAAGAATCTGGTCTACTTACCCGTGACCCTGAGGACCATCGATCGCATGCAGACGTATCTGACCGATCAAGACGGTCGCCCTATCGATCTGCGAGGAGAGAATCTCACCATCCGCTTCCATCTGCGTGAGGTATAAATAAATGGATTATCAAGAGTACGGTCTCAACTTGACGAAAGGTCAGGCAGAGAAGATTCAGCGTGCGGCAAAGAACGGTTGCCCCGTGAGCGTCCGATTGTCGCATGCCAACCTATCCGGTAATCATAAGATGTTCCTCACTCGCCGCCAGATCCAGCGCATCGCCAAGCTCTTGCAGAGCGGTAAGGGTGGTATGGTCTTGGAGATGAGTCCGAAGCAGGTGAGGTATAACGTGCAGAAAGAAGGTGGATTCCTCCCCATGCTCGCAGGTCTCGCCTCTGCTGCGCTACCCATGCTAGCCAAAACCGTGCTACCTGCTTTGGGCGTGGGCGCATTGAGCGGTTTGGGTAGTGCTGCCATCCAGAAGGCCGTGGGATCTGGATTATATCTCAAGAGGGGTGGAGAAGTATGCTGCGTGAAACCTCGGGGTCGTGGTCTGTATTTGAGCCCAGACACTTTGCCCAATACCTACGGCGATGGATTGTACTTGAAGAGCGGACGTCAATTCTACGATGGTAAGGGGCTGATCTTAGGCCCCAATAGCCCATTTAAGAGTATCCCCCTGCTCGGCATGCTCCTATAAATAAATGACCGATGACGTGGATGCTAAACTCGAGGATTTCCTGGAGTCCGAAGTTCTGAAATATGCCCGCATGCTTCGGATCTATAAGCGACTCGATAAGGTGGTCTCCATTGTCCAAGCTGCGGCCTCCATAAGCAGTCTGCTACTTACCAGCGGCACCATGGGATCTGCTCTGACCGGGGTTGGTGTCGCGGCGTCCCTCCCTCTTGGATCCCTCGCTTGCCTGTGTGCTACGACCGCCCTAGTGCTCTCGCTGATCGCCAAGCGAATCACCAAGAAGAAGAAGAAGCATCATGATACTCTCCGCTTGGCCAGATCCTACCAATCCCAGCTCCCGGGTGAAGATGGTACCCCTGCCGTCTGCCTGAAGAATTACTACGATGAGAAAGATCAGTTGCGCCGACCTTCTACCACTTTTAGTGAGGACCTTAATGCGCATGCGCCGTAAAAACACGCCTCGTCACTCCGCTACGCTTCGCTCCGCTACGCTCGAGGCGCTAAATAACCAAAAAAAATTTCCCATCCAGCTCTTTTGCCGGATGGGAAATTTTGTACCCCAACCCCCAACTTTTTTTTTTCATCCTCACATCCTCACCAGGTCGTATGAGAGGTATTGCTGTTGAGATTTCTTGCTCAGCTTGAATCCCGTGCTCTGGACGAAAGCTCCTTGCAAGGGACCCTTCTCTTTGTTGAGCGTGGGGCAGGCCCATACCTTGATAGTCTCCCCTCCTCGATTTTTTAGAGTGAGAATTTTGCTTTTGTTTTTGTCAAATTTTCCATCCACTTCCACCACCTCCAAGATCTTATAAAACACCTCGGTGGGTATGTCCCTCCATTTGAGAGCTTCCTGATTCTGCTCCTTTACTTTCTCCTGAAGGGCGTCCTCGCTGGGAAAATCCTCCATGTTGACGAATCCATTATGTAAGAAAGTCATGATTTACCCTATACTCAATAGGAATGCCGTCTGTTTGCATTTTGCCCTCGAGGTGGGGATTTCTATGCAGGATTCTGCATGTGTGAGGCAGAATCGGCTTTGCCCTACTACTTCTAATCAAGCTGGTACAGATTGATTTACGACCTTCCACTTGGATATTGCACAGCAGATGTTTATTACACTGGGACAACTGTCCGACCAGTCTGACATCTAGACGGATTAAGACATCCATAAAAATAAGTCCCTACCCGTACTGTATATCCAGAAATAATTACTTGCCTCTTATTGTTGTATTCAAAACATTGATAGAAAATTTAAGAAAAAAAATATAATGGACAGAACCAACCATTTCTAGGTCATTTGGTGAATGAGCGAAACAACAAAAGGCTGAACGGTTTCATGGTCTAAACATCTCGAATGTACCACAAGTTGTTGCATAAATTATATACATTTTATATATTATAATACAAAAAATACATATAATGAATTCAGTTGCAAAGGAAATCTTAAAAGGTTTCCTACCCATTGTGGAAATCTGTCCCAACCTAGTTTTGACTAGTTTTTTTAGCCTTAGAGGACTCAGAACATACATGTATGGTACTACATGTACATGTACTTTGTGGATAGATGCAGTTTCTATAGTTTGAAGTTAGTTTCAGGTTTGTGTTCACTCACAATGTGGTCATGGTTTTTTTTAAAAGTTTTTTTAGCTGGATAATTAGTTGAATATCACCTGATCACTATCTACATGTATATTGTTCCTAATGTTTCATAGGAGCTACCATTTGATTTTTATTAGGGGCTAGGATGATATTTGAAAAAGGCAGAGCAGGAGTTTTGATTATAAAAAAAATTGGCAAAAATAGAGGCAGGATAACAATTTAAGTAAAAAAAGGGATAACCCAATTAATATTGGCAAGGCCTAATAGACATGTCGATGAAAGAGTGGGAAAAAAATGCAAGACAGAGATTACAACTAAAAAAAATGTAGGGCAAAATTTTTCATCCTACCACCCCCCCCTAAAACAAGTAAATGGTAGCTCCCTTAACAGCTTGATGGATGGGTGCGCTGCCTATTTAGCAATAAGACTCCAGTTAAGAAACCCTGTGACTGTAGTTAGTCCTGTGGAACTGGAAACCTAACAAAATATACCGGGCATAGGGACTTGATGTAATGTGTATCATGGGTGTTATCACTTGTTCTATCTTTGTTGGTATTTATGATATTACTTACTGTGCAAACAGAGTGTGGGGACAGAGGCAGCATATTGATTTACCTGAAAATACCACATCTCAGTGCTATCAACACTCCTTCATTGGCATTGTCCACGGCTGGTTCATGTAGTCTGGCAACCTTCACGCAGTCTGAGATCTGTCAATGCCGCGGCGTTATGTCTTTATTACATTCAGCGAGCTTTCGTACACTTTTGTCCTGATTACATACAGGATTAAACCCCACATGAATGTGTTAAAACAGACTTATAATGCCCTTCATGTGCGGCGGGACCAACTCGTCTGCCATTTGTTATTGTTGTTGTGCAGACTACGCGCCTTTTTTTAAAAGAGGTAACCAAGCAAGGGAGATAAACAATACGGTGAATGACGTGTTTCGATGATTTTACTTTAGTGAATAACATTTTTCAAATAAAAATTTCCAAACTTTTTATTCATTGAAAGAGAAGATATGTATCAAATGATTTCAAATATAAAAAAATTGTGTGCTAGGCATCTGCTGTTTACAGAAAATCAATATCGAAGTTGACCTACTTTCAATGCATTACACTGTTGTATTATGCGGACGGCGAATGCATTCAATCTATTTTTTTCTAGACAAATATGGAACATATCGATTTAATACTATGGATTTGTCACTTTTATTAATGGATTACAAAATATCACCATATTCCGTGTATATGGACTTATCAGTTTTTATTTGATTTGCCTGATTCTTACACGGACCTCAGTGGCGGATCCAGGGGGGGGGGGGTTCCGGGGGTGCGCACCCCCCCTTTATTTTTGCCGATCAATGCATTTGTATCGGGACATATGTTTTGCACCCCCCCTTTGCCCTGGGTTAGCACCCCCCCTTTGCCCTGGGTTAGCACCCCCCCTTTCAGGTTCGAAATCTGAATCATAAAATGAGTGTACGACCGAAAGCTCAAGAAGTTCTTATAGATTCATTAATGAACGCAAATTATTCAACTGTGGTCGAGATGACTCTCTTTCGTTACACAAGTCTATCAAAAAATTGAACAACAAAGAGTCATGAGCTTTATTTTTTGCGTTTAGACATAAATGATTCAAACAAAACACACGCAGTTGTCTAGTGCGCCTGTCTAGTCCTAGTTACATTTAAATATAAATGAAAGTAATATACTGTAATATACTGTTATAGGTGTTGCATTACAGTGTTCAGTGAAGGCACAAGTCAATGTATGTATGTACTCGAGATTCCGCCAATGTAGACGCACCCCTTGATTGACTGCAAGGGTACAGCGGATCCATGTACACTCCCTAAGGATTAATGGAGATGTGTCCTTTACAATATTATCCCACCACCAGAACAATCCCCACCCAACACCGCCCAAGGGAGCGTGTAGGATACCGGGAAGTCTGTTATTATGGTGGAGGAAGCCGAAGTACTCGGAGAGAACCACCGGGCCACTCGGTGGAAACAGACAAACCAGAGAGATATCAGAAGATTGATCTCCTGGTCAAAGTAGGGGACAACTTTGACCAACCGAGGCCCCTAAAGTACCCATTCTAGTTTAAACTCCGGTGTGGGTGCCAGAGATGTGTGTGAGAGGGTGAAAATTACCCTTCTGATGTACTGATATTTTTAGCACCCCGAGTGAGAATCGAACTCGGGACCTTCAACACTGTAGCCATCGGTCTTAACCACTAGACCACGAACTCACACAATGCATTTTCATGCACGATATCACCATAACAAAACCCAAGCCATTTCAAAGTTCTATTTACCAAATATAACGATACTGTTATCTTCTGCTTACAAATCTAGCCTTTCCCACTGAATTTGCTTATCCAATACCAAAAGTTGGTGATCCACAGCTATAGTTGTACTTCCCGGGATTTTGAAAGTTAACCACTTCCTCCACCTTATCCTTCAAATGCTTGACCATTCAACTGAATGGGCGTGTTTTCAAACAGTGGCATCATAGAAGTTACACGTACTTGAAAAGAAGAGCATATATTTTTAGAGGAATTAAATGACGACCAAGATATGTTTACGAAATTCAAGTCCACGTCTATTAATAGATGAACTACGATTTACATCATTGCCCTGGTAGTGGGTGCAAATCACTCTGTATGTCTATGAATAGTTTGCGCATGTGCAAATTTGATAATCCATTTGTTTCATACCCTTAAAAATGTTATCAAACCAATTCAAAATATCATTAGAAATTAAAAAAAAAAACGCCAAATGAATAGTAAATAATTCAAATGTTTATATGTGAATGTTGTTACATTTTCGCGCATGCGTAAACCCTGAAAAGTCAAATATTTATTTCTATTAAATACGTCAAATGTAAGGAATGTAGCCACCAAATCTGATAATGTGTTTCACTTAAAGAAGGTCAAAGAAAAGGCATTTCAGAAAAATAAGATTTTTCGAACTTGAAAAAAACAGCCATTTTGAATAAGACCGTGGCTATCTTGAAAACATTGGGTTTTTTTCATGGCCAGCAGTTTTTTCTTAAAAAGTATATAATAATGATGCTTCGTGCTAATTTTCGTGCTTTTATCATCATTTGCACAATTCTCTCGATTTTGCTTGCTAATATCTTCCACTAATATCATGAATATCAAACCACTTGGTTTCGTTCACTCGAAATTAGTCAAAAAAAAGCACCGGTGTATATGTATTCTAAACACAGTAGCACTTTTATTTCTGTTTTGTTTCAGAAAATGATATTTTCAAAGCTTACCATTATAATGAATTTCATTTTGTAATATCATAATGTTATCGTATGAAATTGTCTAAATGAATGAAACTAACAATTTTTAAACTTTGCCAAAATGCAAAACCCGGATCATAAAGCTCTGTTTAAGATTCAGGTTGTTCGGAAACTACGCACGAAAAGAAAACGTTATGATATATTTAAAACATAGATTGGAAGAAGAAACGTAAAATTGGGGACCACTCTCATTAGTTTTCTTGCTTCAAAATAAAATATATAAATTTACTATACAATCATTAATAAAAAATATTAGGTCTTTTATGAAAATATGATGTAACCATGAGATAAAACCTCATCTATACTTTTAATCGAAAAGTTTTTATAACTTTTTTCAAGAGATATTTTGTATATTTTTTGTACATATAAGACAATAGTTGTTATGATCAAAAGCATCATGAAACGTGATTAAATTTAACTAGAAAACAACATCACATTAAACTTTATGAGCATTGAAAAAGAAAAATATACATAAGGTTTGTTTTCCAAATTTTTGTAAGGTCATCTTAGATTTTGGTTAAAATTAAACCTTAATGTTTCAAAGGTCTAAGCATTATATGAAAAGAATTTAAAACAAATATCCCTATCAACAGTATTTCATGTCAACAAGGAAAATTTCCAGGGAATTCGTATTTATAAGTAGTTAGTTAGTTTTTCAACTCATAGCAAATACACATTTTTGGAAAATATATAGTCACATGATTACAGAAAGTGTACAGTTTTGTCCGGTTTTGTTTCTCATGATTATAACTTTGTGATCATTGAACCTTTTGTAAAAAACGTTAAAGCCATTTGATCAGTTGTCCTGATGAATTTATGCGTTTAATTGACTATTCTCCCAAACAACTTAAACTTTAGTTAGATATTGTTAGTGGTAAGTCTTGAAATTCTAAGTGGACTCTCATTTGATAAATGATGCATATATCATATGAGTTTGGATACAACGGCTGTTTTAGTTTAGTACCACTTGTTCAGATACATTATTAGATTTTGCCAAAACAATCGTATACATGAAAGTAGCTGAATACAAAATGTCAATCCTGGTATCTATGTTGAGTTTATTTATATCTAGCTATTCATTATCCTATGATGTAATACCTTAAAAAACCAGCTATACACGAGTGTCGGTTAAAAACAAAACTTTACGACGAAAGAGATGATTTCACTTCTCTATTGTTATATTTCCATCCCTATGTAGCAACATTCCAGCAACGCCTGCATATGCAAAATATATCACATATGAAATTACATGAACAACACGTTTTCACGTAGGCGCACCTAAGATCTCCCTCGTGTTTTTAATTTAAGGCTTGGTCTTTTTTTCGAATTAATACTTATATTTACGATATACGTAATGTTCTCGTTGGTATTTCCTCACTCTATTTTTATTATATATAACTCACAAGTGACACTCAAAGCTAACAACTCTCGATATTATGTAATTAAACTTCATAAACATCATGGGATACTTGAATTTTAATCCAACTGATATAAATAACCGAACTTTACCAAATTGTAAAGCCTGTTCCAAGATAGCATCACATACAAATATTTTGATATTTCATCTTTATTAAAATCAAATCTGTCTTTTTTATACAGTTACATCTACAATGGTATTGAACAGAACATATCGTAATGTCTTTTTCTTCTGTATGCCAATACTTGAGCTGTATTTGTTTTTAATCTTCCTATTTTCAAACTACGTGGTAAGTATTTACAAATTGTTTCTTTTAGTAAGCAAAGATTATCAGTAGACACAATTTCTGGAGGAGACAAGACAAATACGCAACAGTTCGTTAAAAGTTATACTATGGTTTAAATGGTATGTTTTTCGTTGTGTGTCTTAATTCAACTGTTTTGTTTTTGTTTTGCATGCTTTTGAAAATACAAGTTATCGAATAAGATCCTATTTTCAATGAATAAAATGTCAATCGCATTTTTTTTTTAAAACAACTACCATTAATAAAAAGAAACACACGTTTAATGAAACTAATGAAATTCATGATATCCCACGCACTAGCACAACATTTTCGCTATACTGTATTGATATTATACAATTATGGCCCGTTGAAAAGGTGAATATCCAAAATTGTCAACACGAGAAGGTTATTTCAATGAGGGCTCAGCCCGAAGTAAAATAACTTTTAAGGGTTGACAATTTTGGATATTCATCGATTTTAAGGAGCCACAACTGTTTTATTATACCGAACTAACAGTGGAAGGACATTTCGAACACTTACTATAGTGTCTATTCTTTTAACACAACACACAGACTGACGTTTGAATTTCTCGAATTTACAACAAAAGTAGAATCTTTTTTGTAAAATATTGATGGCCCTGAAAAGGACCGTTTATAAAAGATATTATCGGCTGCTGGCACTCTCAGTTCCTTTCATGTCCAATGCCTTATTTCCTCGTCTCTCAATGGGCTTCCGCAGGTGTAACGTGAACGTTGCCATTTTGTTTATTTACGTCTGTGACGTCAATTTCATGGGAGGTAACTCAAGTACAAATCAACAAACTCAAAAAGTTATTCACCGGTGAATAATAGGGTTATTCACCGCTGGTGTAAATTTTTAGAGTTATTAGTCCTTCCTTGCAAATGAATGAAAATTAACTGAATTATTCTTTCTCACGTGATAAGGTTTCACCCAATAGAATTGTTTGAAATATATGTAAGGTATAAAAATATACAATTATGGCCCGTTGAAGAGGTGAATATCCAAAATTTTCCACACGAGAAGGTTATTTCATTAAGGGCGCAGCCCGAAGTGAAATAACTTTTGAGGGTTGACAATTTTGGATATTCATCGATTATAAGGGGCCACAATTGTTTTATTTTATCGAACTAACAGTGGAAGTGCATTTCGAACACTTACTAGTCTATATTTTTAACATAACACACAGACTGACGTTTTAAAATACATCTGTGTTCGATTTTCTCTAATATACAACAAAAGTAGACTTTTTTTTGTAAAATATTGATGGCCTTAAGAAACATCATCGGCTGCTGCCACTCTCAGCTCTATTTATGTCCAATGCCGTATTTCCTCGTCTCTCGATGGGCTTTCAGTGTAACGTGAACGCTGCCATTTTGTTTATTTACGTTTGTGGTGTCTTTTTTATGGGAGGTAACTCAAGTACAAATAAATAAACTCAAAAGGTTATTCACCGCTGGTGTAAATTCTTTAGGGTTATTTGTCCTTCCTTGCAATTGAATGAAAATTAACTGAATTATTCCATGTCACGTGATTACGTTTCACCCAATAGAATTGTTTGAAATATACGTAAGGTATAACAATTCTTTTTATACGTTATGTTTCCTTTTAAGTAAAAAGGACTTCTGCTTTTGTTCTGAAAATTTTCTCTCTAGACACTTTATGAAGCGGAGATGCTTCTTTTTTTTTTTTTTTTTTTTTTTTTTGCATGTATTTGAATATGTTTTTGATATATGATATTGGAAAGTGATCATGGGGATAACGCTTTCTTATTCGACACTTTTAACCTGTATTAACATTGATATCAATAGCAATAATCAAGCAATATCAGAGTTATCGATATATTTTGGTGTAATTGTTATTCGATATAAAAGGGTTAGAGGACTTGAGTGGAACTTCAGTGACTTCAGCGGAACCAAGTGTCTCGCCTACTTTCGCTGTAAGACGCAGGCTCAACAAAAAATGGGGAGAAGACTAATCAAAAATTTTCCTCTACTATCTTTTAATTGTAAGAAGCTTTGGCCAAGTTTGGTAAAAATCCAGGCTGGTTTATGAATCTAATAAATGTTTTAAAAACGTTAACTGCGGACTATATACATGTAATGTTAACTGGAAGAAAAACTAAGTTTATTTATAAGTGATATACGGAAAAACAGGAAATATTTTTTACAAAGTTTTCTTCTAGACACTTGTTTTTGATCACAAACAAGCTACTGTCCAATTCGGTACAAATCCAGGATAGTTTTAGAAAGTTATTTAAATTTTTATAACTTTAACAACAGAGTGAATTGAATGGTAACTGGCAGAAAACTAAGTCCATTTATAACATTTTATAAGTAAAATACAATTATACAAGATTTGGTTTACAAAATTTACTTCTACATGCTATCTAATGATCATAAACAAGCTTATGTCAACGTTTGGTAGAAATCCAGGATAGTCTAATAAAGTTATTGAAATTTAAAAAAATCTTTAACCATAGAGTTAATATTTAGAGACACCGCAGCTACCGCCGCCGCCGCCGACGACGACGGAATTTAGGATTTCAATGTCTTGCTTTTGCGACAAAAGTTGCAGGCTCGACAATAAATGATAAAGACATTTTAATTTTAATAAAATTGAGAATGGAAATGGGGAATGTGTCAAAGAGACAACAACCCGACCAAATAAAAAACAACAGCAGAGGGTCACCAACAGGTCTTCAATGTAGCGAGAAATTCCCGCACCCGGAGGCGTCCTTCAGCTGGCCCCTAAACAAATATATACTAGTCCAGTGATAATGAACGCCATACTAATTTCCAAATTGTACACAAGAAACTAAAATTAAAATAATACAAGACTAACAAAGGCCAGAGGCTCCTGACTTGGGACAGGCGCAAAAATGCGGCGGGGTTAAACATGTTTGTGAGATCTCAACCCTCCCCCTATACCTCTAACCAATGTAGTAAAGTAAACGCATAACAATACCTCCATATTTAAGATATTAACCTTTCTCATTATAAGGAAGGCTTTAAATGGGTTTTCTGTAAATATATTTGCATTCATATTTACCAAACGACCATTTAATTAAATAGGAAAACGTTTATTTGATAAGATTGCGTGGGAGAGTAGTGTAAAAACTGTCAACAGAATAAAAAGGACCACCAAAAGCACGTAATTTATCTTAAACAATGTTTTACACTAAAAAAAGTTAAGTTCGCTATTTTTATATATTTTATTATCAAAGTAAATGATAAGTTCTTTGATATATGATTGATTGAATGATTGATGGTTGCTCGTTAATAGAAGTTAAGGAACAAGTTAAAAGCACTGAAAGATTAAACCTTGAACATTCACTAAAGACCGATATAAACGACATTATTCTAGAAACAGACGTTTTATGTTTTATTGTGATATTCAATTATTATTATTATGTACGGAAAGTAAGCTATTTGTTGACACCTGAAGGTGTTATGGATAATCCGGAAGTCCCTTTATTAAGTCCCTTAATTCATAAAATGTAATTTTGAAATTAGTGTGCTATAAGAGGGAGAGGCCAATTATGTCCCGACGTAGAATACTAAAACTTAGTAACTAACACGAACCCCTCCAAAATCCGGGGTTGGTCTCATGTGCCTTGGAATGGTTAGTTGATTATTCTTCATGAATAGTACCCGTCGTGTTAGTCATGTAAGAAAATACCCAGTGATCATTCTAATTTCGGTAGGTTACTTTCGGGGGAAAAAGGAGACAGGATAGTGGTTACGACCAATACAACATATAAGTTGTCATCTGTGCAGCAGATATTCCATATTATAAGCTGTCTTCTGACACCAGAGGTGCTCGTTTAAAATGAAACTAATATCTATCAACCCAATTTTCTTATCAAAAGATTTGTTTCTGATGTTGACTAGCTATACCCTTAGGATCTAACAGTTTTTTGTGAAGTGACATGAAATATTACTCACGAATCTTCAGTCTAGAGACCGCTGGTCTTTTTGTTGAGGTCATCAGTCCGTAAAAAGAAATTTGAGATTAAAATCAAATGTCAAAATCATGTTCTTTAATTTGACAAGAACGTCCATATTGTATTTACACCATACCACTACCGCATTGTTGATAATATTAATTTCACTATTTTGATTTATTTTATTAGAAAAGTTAATGATAAGTTAACTTTTGATATTTTTCGCTTGTCTTCGTCAATCATATTGAATAATGAAATAATGACTTTACAAAAATTGGTAATTGCAGAATTTTGTAACTGGACAGTTTTGATTGTTTGAGTTTCCTCCCCTGGAAAGTTAAGAATAAGTCGTATTACCTTGTATTGTGAAGCATGTATATTGAATTCAGATCATTCTTTTATGAACTTGAAATCAATGTCAAGGTAAAATGTTAATATAAGGTTATATATGTTGATCTCTGCTATAATTTCATTTAGGTTATACTGACAAATGATAAACTCATAGGTTCTGTAAGATTGGGTTTGTAGACGTATGAAATGTGAAAGAAATCACTGGAAATGACCTTTCGAGATCTAAAGTAGCCGTTTTTTACCTAATTATACTAAAAGCAGAATATTTGTGGCCTTTCATATCAAATAGGACGTGACATTTTGAGGTTTATCTTATACATTTCTAAAAATATGATTGGTATAAAGCGACCGTGCAGAGACCCTGTATATTTCATATTGGATTAGTAGGTGTGGTTTGTTTTAATACAAGGCGTTTAAAACAAAAAAGCGTTGAGGAACGTTTCACTCGGACAAAAAGAAGAAATTGATGATGAAGGATTAACAAGAAATTCATAAAACCACATTAAAAGGTAGAAAGTTGTTGATGTTAGCATTTTTTATTGTATAAATCAATGGAAGTAGGTTCTTTATATTGAATGCTTGATCACTTTAATAGGCCAATTGTCTTAATGTCACATGTTAATATAGTCGGTAAGATAAATTTGTTACACAATGTGCTTGTGACCTAATGCAATTTTGTTATGTTTAGCAAGATATCGATTAGACATTTTGCAAACGATATCGGACAGTTTCACTCTTTTACAACTGGCACTTTTCCTTGAGAGATTAACTCTCCGAACACTCTTTTGTTTTGTTATTTCTACTGCTCTGCAACAATGAAAGAAACCGACAAATCAATCTTTCCAGATTCCTCGTTATATTCTTAAAATGTTTTGTGCAAGTTTTACCAAAGCAACCCGAGACTCCCTATACGACATAAGTTATTTGTATTGTATATATCATCACCAGTAAGCGTTAGAGGTTCTTGGTACACCAGAAAGAGAAAGAATTCTAGGTCAGAGGTCAAGGTCAGGTCCTAAAATTTTACTTTTCTTATTTTCGCGTCTCCTCTGAAATCTTTGATTTGAGGTTCTGGCTTAATGACCTGTTATGAAGTCCAAACTTTCATTTGAATTCTAGACTGACTTTTGCTATAATTTATGATTGGTACATGCTAATGTATTCGGGTTAAATTGCATTCAATCGCAAATGTATGACTTCGGAAAGTTTAACACGAAGTGATCTTCTTGTAAACTTGAAGTAGCCATTGTTTGCACTAATCTTTTTTTGTAGTACCTCGAACTATATTTTTTTTAATATATGTGAAGTGATGTAAATTTTGGTAAACCGGAGTTAGCAACTCAACACCAATATATCCTTACTTTTAAATACAAAAATGCCTGCACCAAGTCAGAAACACGGCAGCTGTTTTTCACTTGTTCTTTTAATTGATATTATATGAATTTTTGAAGTTCTTGAGGATATCATTTTTTTAAATTACCCACGAGTTCGGTATTTTTGTTTTAATTGTTTCTTCAATCTGAAATGAATTTGGTTGGAAAGAGAATAGTGCAGAAAGTGGCCGAAAAAAACAAAACTAGCAATCAAGCAATGGAAAGACATTCAAATGGTCTCTGTTCAATAGCTTTTTGAATAATTGCTTTTGTTCTCTGAACAGTTGGTTTTCAATCAGACATAACATTTCAAAGTAATGTATCGTTGAAAAAGAAATTTGAGTCATTATTTTTCAGTCTTCAGAACCGGCCATTTTTCCAATTCGACTGTCACTGGCAAATTTTCAACTCGAATTGACACAAACCTGGTTTAACTAGGAAAATAAATAAGAGATGTTTATTTTGATAAACATGAACATGGAGAACAGAACTAGGATAGTCACATAACGTTACCATACGTTGTGTACACAAGAGCACAATTTGGTAAGGTCCAGTAGGGACTCCCTCTTATTTTGTTCTTAAAAGTCTCTGCTCTTGACCAACACAACTCAGAAATATGACAACCATGTTAATGTTTAAAAGGCAGTCAACATATATATATCATTGCAATAAATAAAATCTGTAAATTTTTTTAGTTGATTTATTTTCCAATTTCATGCCTCACTGATGTCTTCAGTACTCAAAATTACAAAATGTGAACAAAAGTTTTCTACTTTTTTGTAAATCACATACATCGACATAGATATTCTGAATTAAACAAATTATACATATAAGAATATGTATATCAGCCTCCCAAAAATATTCTTTTTTGGGACGTACAATTGTATATCTTTGTGATATGTTAAACATGTCAGAATTTGTCTGGAATGACTACAGTGTAAATTTCATTAAATCTGATAAATCATAAATAAAATATAGAGGAAAAACAGAAAGAACAGAGTTAGATCTTTATTTTGTACCTTACAAGTGTAATTGCAAAAGAATAAAGATATAATATTGTTATTTTTTTACGTGTGTATGTAAAAAATTTCGTTGTAGTGGGGTCTAAATATAGCACAAACAACATTTTCCAAAAGACCAAAAGAGTAAATAAATATTTAAACAAAACGCATTTGACTAACAGATGGAACAACTGATGTTCTTTAACCCTGCTGAATGCCATTGACGATTGCCTGGATGGTGGTTTTCGTGGGTGGTGATGTTCAGTGTTTTTTCCAATACTGCAAAGTAGTTATGTACTGCCTGCCATCATTTGAATGTAACATAAAAAATACTTAAAATAATTTGTTTGCTATATATTGAACCAGTCATATTCAGATTTTGACGTGTCGTGCGAATGACGTGAATTGTAACAGGAATACACGTTGTGTAATGGTTCGTGAAATCAAGTTGCTGGAACTTAATATGGCTGAACACTTGATATTTTGAGTTTTTAGAAACGAATATCTGTAATTGTTATTTTACGAATATCATAATTACTATATTGAAATTTCATCCTTCAAAATTTTCAAATTTTTGTAGTTAACTTTTCAATATGGTTAAAGAAAAATCTGATGTTTCTTCAACCATATTCTTAAAACGTTTCCTCTTTCAAATGATACATAAGTATGTTTTAGAGTGTGAGATTAAATTCAACATATTTGTCCTTGGTCACCACAGTATAAGAATCAAATATAACTGCAAATCTGAATGTATACCATACTGTATCAAAAATCATCCTAACCATACTACGATGAAAGGTATTTAGAAAAAAAATCACATTTAATTTGAAACCGTGGTAACAAATAATTACAAAATAAGTATTTGTGTTCATCTTGACTAGATATACTTATGTACTTTGTGCCTATAAAACTTCTCAAACTTTTGTAGGTATTTCTATTGCGTCCATAGCATAGTTGACTTGTTATGGTATTGTTCAAAACAAATCCATCGTTATTTATTTAATTGATAAAATTAAATAACACTTACCGCTTCTGTCATGATATGGTTGCTTCAAAGAATTATTTATATAACTGCAAAAGTTTGCCCCCCAAAACAGCAATATTGGTCCTTTTAATGATTTCGATTATTCAAATTTGCCATGTTTAAGGCAACGAAACTATTTCGTTCCATATTTAAAATTTTCCTTTTTACGATAACATTCAATCGGAGAGCATAATTACAATCTCGGTCGTTATGCTCATGTCTGCATTGAGATTCATGATTTCTGCACAGGGTATTCAATGTAAAACACGTTAATCATGAAATCATGAATTTCTATACTTCAATTCAAGTAAAACCGGTCACAGTTTGTATCTTGTAGACAAGACTGTTTGTCCTGTTTAAAACTTTATACAAAATGGATATGACATCATCAATTTAAAGATGATATTATTTAAATTGGTAAAAACACTCTATTCGATCATTTTCAAACTTATTGATCACTTGTCTAAAATTATTCCAAAGTGTTATCCATTCCACAGTTAAGCTAACAGTACTTTGAAGTTCGTTGATTTTATTGTTAATAGATTAAACGCAATGAAGCAGACATGAACAGCAGTAGTTGTCCTTTTCTGGATTTAGACATTTCAATTTGTAAAGGGAAACTTCATTCTAAAGTTTACGACAAAAGAGACGACTTTTCATTTCTTATTGTTAATTTTCCTTTTTTAGACGTCGATGTTCCTTTGACTACATCATACGGTGTTTATATATCCCAACTCGTTCGTTATGCCCGTGTGTAGTGGTGTCACAAATTTTAACGAGCGTAATCAATGCATCACTAGTCTAGTAAATTATTAAGTCAGGGATTTCGTTACCATAAATTACTTAAAACTTTTACTAAATTCTTTCATAGATACAAAGATTTGATAAGTAAGTTTTGCTGTATAAAACTTATTATAAATGGTATTTCACATCCTAAATTTTACGATAATATTGTAGTAAAAGCGCGGAAATCACTGTGTGATCCGTGTAAACCATCGAACCTTTAAACAAACTTCTAAGTAAAGGTTATCTTACCAATGTTGTAATTAGATCTTTCAATATAGTTTACATTTGGCACTAATATCGATTTTGTCATCGGCAAATTAAAACATAACTAAATTTGTATTCTTTTCAAACGGGATGTATAAAGACACACCCACGTTCATTGTTATCTATTAAGAGTTTAACTTCTAACTATCATACTGTCTGTCTATACATTTATTTTTGGCATTGCACAAGTCATGTCTTCTTTGACTGCCCATGGAGTTAAAATTCTAAATACCTGGGATGTATTTTAGTTTATTTTAGTATCTGATGCCTGATTTTTTATTATTAATTGTTTTTGGCTTTTAACTAGCTGTCAGTAAATAAACTCATCATAGATACCAGGATTGAAATCTTATATTTACGCCAGACGCGCGTTTCGTCTACAAAAGACTCATCAGTGACGCTCGAATATTAAAAAGGCCAAAAAAGGAAGAAGTTGAAGAGCATTGGGGATCAAAGATTTGTTTATGCTTGAACTATGGTGTACTGTTTAACTACTTTTTCAAGTGAGAGTGATGAGCATTTTATTATGTACCGAATTCTTTATTGGGCTTTCCCAAATCAAGGGGCATATAATTCAGTGGTTTTCATACGTTTCTGTTTATCAATATATACACCGACAATATTTTTCTGCAGTATACGTGATATAGATACAATGGGTAAGCGTTGATTCTTGAAAAAGAAACCATGAGCCCGGAGGGCGAATGGTTTGTTTTTCATGAATCAACGCTTGTCCATTGTATCTATAACTTAAACTATTGTGTTAATGTCTTTTAAAAATTAACGCCTATTCTTAATTAGAAGGTATTGTAAGTGAGTTTAAATAACCATGTTATCGTGTCAAACAATTCATTACAGTAAATTGAATATCACAATTAAATGGCTAAAACAAAAATAAAAATATATTACAACACAACACGTCTGTCATTAAAGATCTTCATACTATCAGGAATCTGAATATTGTCAGTTCTTTACAAAATAAGATATATTCGAGCTTATTTCTATTAAAATTGAAAATGGAAATGGAGAATGTGCCAAAGGGAATACAACCCGACAAAGAACATTCTAATTCTAGGAACATCACGATTTTCTAGCATAAGAATTTACAAATTAACAGTTGTAAAATTATGTAGTAAAACAGATGAAATCATATTATTTTAATTTATAAAACTTTTATAAAACAAAAGTGGACAAATCATGAGAATGTAATCAGTTTTGTTTCAAATATGTGGAATAGCCAACAATAATCCAAAAAACAACGACCAAACTCGCTTTTATTACACAAATTAGCCACAATAACATACACAACAAGAACAAAAACTTGAAAAGTAGAGAATAGGGCCAACAAAATTAATTCAAGGATTCGAACCTAAAAATACAAGTCCGTACCTTAAACTCGTTTATCTTACCATGAAACCTCGTGGCTACCTATTCATACCATTCGTTTGCCTATTATGTATATATAAAGGTAGAAGCCCTGTGTGTATGTTGTACCGATGTATATCATACATTCATTTATATATATAAAATAGACATTTAAATCGTAACCGATTGTTAGCCCAGAGGTTTCGTCGATATGTTGATGTCAGTAACACGTATCAGAATTCATGGACGGGTTCGAATCCCAGTGAAAGCATATAGAAATCACAAAAATGAAAGGTAAGTTTTTAAAACAATTCCATTAGTGAACAGAAATCAGTTAATTAGTCAAATCAAACTTAATGACATTAGGCACACAAAGGAATCAAAAGAATCTAATATGGTGAGCCCATTTCAGCGACAGATTTAGGAAGCGTTGATTCTAGAAAAAGAATCCACGGTAAATGAATAGGCTGACGTCACCACAATGGTTTAATGTTGTATAAATCAGGTTATTGGTTTTCTTTAAACAATTGTTTAATGTTTTGACATCACCGGGCCATTCTTAACTTACTTTTTACAGTTTGATTTAAGCTTAATGGCGTCATACGTCAGGCGGTAATTGTTCATTTTATTTGAATAGACATCTGTAACATTTGCCATCAGTCCGGTTGCCATATTTTCATATTGTACTAATATCCTCTTGTATGTTTTTAATATTTACGTCTAGAAAATAATTTAATCAATTGTAGTTTTCTAGCTCCATGTTTAATATAATTTCGCAGCTTTCTATTTGAAGGAATGATTACTACATTGTTACTTTCGAATAGAGCTTGTTCGATGATATTCTTTTCTGTTGGAGAATATCTTTTTTTTTATTTTATTTTTTATTTTTGATAGAAGTGCAATCTCAATGCACTTACGTGTGCATGATTTGTAGAATCTTTAAAGATTTAACAGCTTTCTACTTTTCTTTTCGCTGACTGTTAAATTTTTGCAACCATACTAAAAATATACATCTAAAGTATGAAAACATTATATAAACTCAATGTATCTACAAATCCACCTTTAGTTGTTTTTTTAACAAGCTTTTATTTTACAGTGTATGAAATCAATTGAAAAGCTGCATAAAACAAAAGATGGAAGACTGCACAGGAAAACAGGCTAGTTCAATTAATTCAGTGATATATCGACAACAGATAATAAAATGCCGTTTACCATCGATTTCAAATTTCAAAAGGGTCAATATAAGGATTAAGCCAATTTTCGATACTTCAATGCACCGTGGTTGCTGTTTATATCTTCTGACATTATGTTTTCTGTAACAGTGAATACAATTTTAAAAAGGAATTGATGCATAATTCTTTGTATTGGTTTGTTTTACTCTAATGTTTCTGAATTTATGGTTTAATGATCTCTTCAATGCTTGTATGATGTTTTCAACAATCAGCTCTATTTGCCTAATGCATCACTGAAGAGACATTAATTTCAAACACTACGGTTTAGTCAAATAACTTCTGTTAAAATTATATAAATATAGTCTGCAGTGTAATATTACCTATTGTGATAGTTTGGCTGATTGTTATTTTGCATAGATTGTGATGCAGTATAAATATATATATATATACTGCAGCTGTGCTATTTGAGCAGTCATATTGCATTGACTGTATATTTATATGTGATATACAGTCACTGACCGTATATCACCTTGTTTATGACGTTGACAATGCTTTTCCAGTTTTATTTATGACGTCAATAAAACATACAGGTTCACGGCAATTTTACGTTGTCCACTCATAATTAAAGAATGACGGTTTTTACCCTAAATACTTCACTTTGAACATTTATAAGAGTTGCAGTATATAAAGAATAACCATACATTGTCTCGAAATATCAATCTGTTATTTGTACTCGGCTCAAAACAGGTAGAAATGCTCGGCACAGCCTCGCTTGTTACCTGTTTCTAGGCCTTGTATAAATTACATTGATATTTCGAGACAATGTATGGTTATTCTCTCTATATATAGCAGGATACGTTTACCCAGTTGACACACAAAATACCTTTTCTTTTGGAATTCATGTGATTCCTATAGTTGTTTTGTTTTGCTTTGGTTTGTCATCTCAGTCAATTTATATTATCAGAAACCACTGATGCCCTCATTTATCATTCATTCCATAGTATAAGTGACATCGCGATAATACAAGGTTTAAAGAAAGCTAGCAGGTATGCCACATACTTCACAAATGTTTCTGCATCATATACGCATTTCGACTAATAGTGCCTTTTCCTTGATGACCGAGTTCACACTATTGCAAATGCATAACCGGATACAAACGTTAAAGATATGATATCACTTAATAAAGTAAAAGCATAGCCAAACCCGGACAAGATATCAGGTCCATGAGGGAGATACAATACCTTATTTCAAATGTGTTCTTATTTTCATAATTATTTTTAATTGAATAGCGATAATATGAAATAAAACAATCATTTAAATTGATCCGTCCATATCATGCATATTTAAGTGATATTTAGTAAAATTTTCAAAATATCATCGCATGTAGTATTATTTTCATTGATATACTTTCAGGGAATTCAGAGAGTGTTGATACCGTTTCCAACAGTCAGCATGATGAAGAAATAAGAGGTTTTTACGTTTATTTTAATTCTTTAGACCTCCAGCTTCACTAAAAAGACATTAACTGTCAAACCATCTGGTGTAGTAAAATTGGCTTCGCTACTGTCATAATGCCTGCAGTGTCCTAGCTACATTATCATTGATTGCTGATTTGTATGGCGGGTGATACGTCGATAACATGATATGATTATCATTTCGATTTACCTGGTATCGTTCCTTTTCGAATTCATGTAATTTCCTTAGTTGTAGTGTGTGTCTTTATTTGTCATCTGAGTCGATTGATAATATCGGAAACCACTGATGTCCTCATTTATCACTCATTTAATAGTAAATTTTACATTGCGATAGTACAATGTTTACAAAAAAGTCTGCAGGTATGCCACATTTGTGCATTGTCCTTGATGACAGAGTACACAATATTGCAATTGCATAACCTGATACAATAGTTGAAGATCTGAAATAACTTTAAACAACTAAAAGCATAGCCAAACCAGGACAGGATAACAGGCCCACGAGGGAGATACACTACCTTATTTTAAAAGATTTCTTTTTTTTTTCATAATTTTCCTTTAAAAAAAGCTATAATGTAAAATAAAACAATCAGTTAAACTGGTCCGTCTATACATAGATATAGGAAGATTTGATATGAGTGTCAATGAGATAACTCTTTATCCAAGTAACAATTTATAAAAGTAAACCATTATAGGTCAAGGTACAAGGTTAAAAAAAAAAGTATTGCCATTTAAAAGAAAACTTTTCTAAATAGTTCATTCATTAAAAGTGGTTGAAAAATAATATCTGGTCCGCAATTAAAATGTTATTACAAATCAGAGGTGTAATTAGGTGGTTAGCCCGAACCCCTTCCCACTTTTTGTGAGATAACTTTGTTTGATTATATAAGGTTTCATTGAGGCATGACTGAAGCGGTCCCATCTTAGGCAGTCAGCACCCCCTTACGCCACTGCAAATAGAAATAAAAACATAGCACGACCTTCCATAAACTAAGTTGTTGGTACAATAGTTTACTTACAAAGTGACTTGTATTTTTCATTCACAGTTATCGGGTGGTAACAATTCATTTGTGTCTTACTTCATTCAGTTACAGTAATAACTTTATTGTGTCGGATAATGATTTCAAACGTTTATATTTATAAATTGGATAAAATTAGTGAGTTTTATTCACATTCTAAATGAGCCATAGAGCGTATTAAAACCTGAATGGATCAGAAAGGAATATCCTACTTAAGTATGGTTGGTAAAATTGGATAATAATTCTTCTAAATCTGTGTAGAAAATAATATTTTTGTGACGGTATATAAGTCAGATTATGCATATTATAAGATTTTCTTATCGTAGTACAAACCTCGGGGTGTCAGGATTGCACAACGAAAGACCTTCCTACGGATCACTCCTGATACCTCTGTGTGTTCTACGACAAGAAAACCTTAAAATATGCATTATCTATAACATTTTTGTCATTTAAAATATAGCAATAAAATTGGGAATGGAAATGGGGAATGTGTCAAAGAGACAACAACCCGACCAAATAAAAAACAACAGCAGAGAGTCACCAACAGGTCTTCAATGTAGCGAGAAATTCCCGCACCCGGAGGCGTCCTTCAGCTGGCCCCTAAACAAATATATACTAGTCCAGTGATAATGAACGCCATACTAATTTCCAAATTGTACACAAGAAACTAAAATTAAAATAATACAAGACTAACAAAGGCCAGAGGCTCCTGACTTGGGACAGGCGCAAAAATGCGGCGGGGTTAAACATGTTTGTGAGATCTCAACCCTTCCCCTATACCTCTAACCAATGTAGTAAAGTAAACGCATAACAATACGCACATTAAAATTCAGTTCAAGAGAAATCCGAGTCTGATGTCAGAAGATGTAACCAAAGAAAATAAACAAAATGACAATAATACATCAATAACAACAGACTACTAGCAGTTAACTGACATGCCAGCTCCAGACTTCAACTAAACTGACTGAAAGATTATGATTTCATCATATGAACATCAGGCACAATCCTTCCCGTTAGGGGTTTAGTATCATACCATCATAACATATATGAGAAGAACATAACCCGTGTCATGCCAACAACTGTTTTTAGAATAAATATATAATATATAATAGAAATCAGTAAAGCTGCTCCGTTTATATTGAAGTGATATTTAGTGAGATTTTAAGAATATCAATGCATGCAGTTTATTATTATAAATTCGTATACTTTCAGAGAGTATAGAGAGTGTTTATAACACTTCCAACAGTCAGAATGATGAAGAAATGAAAGGTTTTTCTGTTTGTTTTTAATTTTTATACCTCTACAATCACTAAAAATACATTAGCTGTCAAACCATCTGTTGTAGTAAAACCATCTGTTGTAGTAAAATTGGTTCCGCTAAATTTTGAATGCCTGCAATGTCATATGTCTTCATATTACTCATTGTGGATTGTGATGGCGGTTGGTTCATGGATAAAAATATTTTTATCCGGTCGACGCACCTAGTATTGTTACTATTTAAATTCATGCGATTCTCTTAGGTTTTGTGTACATATTGCCTATATTTGTCGTCTGAATTGATTTAAACGATTTGAACATTGGTAAACTACTGTACAACTGTTGGCCTATTCTATAATTCATTCCATGTAGCATTTGACACCGCTAAAATACAAGGCTTACAAGAAAAATTGCATTTACGCCACATAGTTGCATCTTTATTCAAATGCAGTGGTTTGAGCCATATATTCTTTATAGGTTTTGTTATGACGAAACTTCAGAAGATATTTTAAAGGGGCACTAGCTGTCAAATTCATGTTCACCGATTTGACTCAAATTCTCATATTCGAGTCATATCAAACTAAAACGTATAGCCAATTCATGGGTAGTAGCCTTGTCATATTGATAAACGTTTTGTACAGTGATTTTTTCATAGTTTGGTTATAGTAATCAAAAGTACCAGGATTACAATTAGTTAGACATGACTGCGTTATGTGTTTTTGATGACAAACATAATATTTTGTTAAAAGAACTAATAACAACAAATTCAGATCTGGTAAGTATCTTTGTTTATAGCTAATATGTCAATTCATCAAAATTTGTATCATACAGTTATTAATTTGACATAGAATAATGCTTGGTTATGTCAAAATTTAAAAGTTGTGATTCGTTACTAATGCATAAAGAAAAGTGGTTTACTCACCGTCTGCTACATTACTTATTTTGTTATGATATAACACTGCCGTCATTTTTCACGGAAAATAACACCTACTGTACACAATTTGAGATTACACAAATTTCGGTGTCATGATTTAATTCATTTGTGTCATGGTTTATTTCATGTTGAACATGGTTCAGTTATGTGATTCTTTTTAATTTTACTGATAGTTAATAAAAACAAATAAGTTTTAACTGTTGCCCATGTCTCGCTTTAACACTTTGTTTCGTGGATAGTTGAAAACTTATGGTGTCCTTTTAATATCGTTTGGTTAGTTTTGTAGTTGTGATTCTATATCAAAAGCGTATAACCCCACATCTCCTTTTATTCATCATAGACTGGTTCAAAATAAAACAAGAGATGTATAGTTTACTAGAAAAAAAATGTAAAACAAAAATTACATTTTGAGTAGCTGCTACGTTTTGAAACTCTAAGTAGACATCTTTACCTATCAAGTGATGCCGCTTACGATATCCCGGACAGAGTCCATCATGGACATACAGAGAAAATAACCTATGTGAAACAGAAGCAGCACTTTCTGATTTTGTAATTATTATCTCAAAAGATAGTGTAAAAGAGCAGTGATTATTTAAATTATAAAAGCAAAATAACAATAATATAGGACTTCTAGGAAAATTCTAAACGAAAAGTCCCTAATCAAATGGCAAAATTAAAAACTGAAACACATAAACCAAATGTATAACAACTGTTATATTCTTGATTTGGTACAGACATTTTTTTTTTCCACTCTAACCTCTCACATGTATGACAGTCGCATAAAATTCCATTATATTGACGACGATGTGTGAACAAAACAAACAGGCATAATAGCTAAAAATTTCAAAATAAGGGTACATCAGTCAACATTGTGTTATAATCTTAATCACTATAACACAAAACAAGTATATCAAAAAAGAAAAACAAAAAGGAATATAAACAAAGCACATAAGAAAAAAAAAACGAAAGACAAGAAAAACAAAATTTTACCATATCACGATAACACAATGACGGAATGGGTAAGCCATGTCAAATGGATATTGCCAAAATTAAACTTAACCGTTGAAGTAATAATTTACAAAGACAAATAAAAGAAAACCATAACACGTTATTAAGATGATAAAAAAACGTCAGTACTTAGAATATATACTTAAAGACCATCGTTTATTATTTGTGAAGTCGATAAGGAATATGTATCCACATGATCTTGGTACCTTCCGATGAACTTTTTTGGAAAAAGGACAAGACCTTCTTTGACATACCACTGGCTCATCAACTTTTTGCTCAGACACTGGTGATGGTTTACAAAGTCTGAGGAGCAGCTGCAAGCTCTTGAATATAACATAAGTTGGAAAATGTACAACCCCTATGCAGGAGAAGTTGGTATATTGCTACTAACGTTGGGAAAACTGATAATGTCAAAATTAAAATCGTCTCGTTTGTCATAGATTCTGGTACTGAGATGACTGCTCATGTCAAATAAGAGGTATGAGTAAAAAAAAATGAGACAGAGGAAGCCGTGTCTGCTGTTCCTTTAATTTCTAGTTTTGGAGAATATATTAATGGAATCCAATATGAAAGGTTGGATTGTTAATGGAAGGAATAATATATCTGAATGTGAAATTAAATGATCTGGCTTCTTTGATCTTTTTGTTTTTTTACAAATGTCTGAAGGAACTCCGACTCA
This sequence comes from Mytilus edulis, assembly GCF_963676685.1. Taxonomy (NCBI): domain Eukaryota; kingdom Metazoa; phylum Mollusca; class Bivalvia; order Mytilida; family Mytilidae; genus Mytilus; species Mytilus edulis. The sequence goes on from NC_092349.1 coordinate 4,656,151, forward strand.
TATGAAGATAACAAGAGGTCGCTGCTGCACAGTTCGTTTGCATAGGAATTTTCTTTCACTATTAACATTATGCCGTTTCGTATCCCAAAGTAGCTTGCGCTACCATTTTGATGTTGAGAAGCATTGTGGTTTTTTTCTTTGAGAAGATTTTTCAATTACATATAAGGAATAGTGGTATACAGGGTTGAAAATTAACAGTTTTGAAAGAACTCATTTCAGAAAAAAAGAATTAGATTTTAAATTTTCCAGAAGTTCTTATTTGTTTTTAAGAATCCATTTATGGAACAGTTAATTTGTTTAATTTACGCTTTGCCCATTACAAATTCTAAATTTTGTTTAAAAGGCTTATTTTCTTCTTAGTCATTTGGTAAATTGTGTAACTTCGTTTAATAACAAGCGTTTTCAAACAAACTATCAATATTGAGCTGAAAAACATATATATTAATTTAGATCTAAACCATGACAAACTTGATCAAAACCATGACGAATTTCTAGACTCTTAACCGAACCATGTCATAGCTTAACCAAATCATAGGAATTTCGATAGTTTGCTTATTCTGCGTTAGTTTTCTTGAAAACAACAATTCCAACGTAGATCGTTTGACAAACAATTCAGATTAAAACATCTGATTTGCTTTTTATTTGCTCGGTTGAATAGAACTCGTTCGGGGAAGTAACTTTACACAATTATGTTCATCTTAACCAAACTATGATAAAATCACTGTACTAAACTATCCTTGATATGACAAGGTTACTACCCGTGCAAATGACAAAAAGTCTGAAATAAACAGTTTACAATGCAAGCATATATGAACTCGATAAAATATATCAGAATTTCGTGTGAAGTCTAGTCTAAATGCCATCCAATTGATTATCTAGATGACCTCCGGCGACTGCTGACGGTCACATAACACTATATAAACATAAGCATACATATAAAAAGATAGCGACATCGTGCATGAATTTTTCTAGGTCTGTTTGATTTCATATCATAGGTTAACAAATAGTTTAATTATCGTTTTGACCTCTATAAGAATGAGTTTTTTTAGGATCGAATCAGTCAACGAAATGGTTCACCATTGTTTCAATTTAAATGTTGACGTTCTTTTCTGTGTAAGCCATTAAAACACGACTTATGCATACCAAACCAATCTCTCTCTTTTGGGTTGAATTGAAGGTCACATGAATACGGATTCAAGGAAGTCGCAAATGAATAGTTCATCACGGATGTTTTTTGCTTTTTTTGACATAATTGAACCAAATTGGCTGCTAAAGTGAATCATTATTCCATTATTTCACTTTTATAAATGAGTGAAACAAACAAAATCATATTCTATGTTTTCCATATCTCGTGGCTAGTGCCCCTATAAACAGAAGTGTAAAAACATTGAATTTCTTTTAAAACGTTGCATGGTCAATAATAAGATTAAAGGTTACAAATCATGCAAATGTTATTGTATAGAATACGCATTTCGACTTATGATGCGTTATCGATGTTAACCGAGAAAATATATTTTCAAATCACAAACCGTATACAACGTGGAGAATAAGTATAACTTAAAAGTACTAAAGTCATAGCCAAACGCGAAAAAGGATTCAGACGCTTTGGAGAGATAAACTCTTTAATATCAAATGATTTCTTATGTGCGATACCTCCATATTTAACCACGATTAAATGAAATAAAAAAATAATTACTATTGAAACTGAAACGTCGACTACTTAACTGACAATTTGTGTTCTTTTGATAATATCAGTTCATGTACAAAAGAATGTAGTATACCATTTTTATTTAATTTCAGAATGTTTTCTTCCTGCTTCCAACAGACAGAGCGATGAAAAAATGTCAACATACGTTTAACTACATTCTTTTTCGTTTAGAATGTTATCATATTTGTATCATGTCTTATTTTGAAGTGTATATACTTCAGTGTGTTCAGTATTTTATCGCACATAGAATCGTACGAAATCTCATAGCATACACCTTCATATATTCGATAACATTTGGTTAAACATATAGTTTACATGTATATGTATGGCATAACATCGTGGCCACAGGTTAATTGCTTTCTGTTTAGTATTAAATTTATATTAAGATCCATTTTAATTTGTTACATCTTGGGATCAATTTTATTTGGCAATCGCCAATGACAGTCAACAGGGTTAAAGAACATCAGTTGTTAGACCTGTGAGTCAAATGCGTTTTGTTTAAATATACCTTTTTACTTTTTTGGTCTTTTGGAAAATGTTGTTTGTGCTGTATTTAGACCTTTCTACAACGAAATTTGTTTAAATGCACATGCATAAAAATTGCGGTTTTTTTCCAACGCAATCATAGTTTGAACGTAGTTTTCAATTTAGACTCGTATATATATTTATAATATACTCATTGAAAATAATGATATAATTGACCCCATGATAAAACTAATTTGTACATATATTTATTCATTTAATTTGAAGAATTGCTTAAGCCGTGTGATATGACTTTTGTTATCAACTGCTTCCGGTTTATATCAACTGCTTCCGTTTTATATCAACTGCTTTCAATTATTATCGCATGTTTTTCTGTAACGTTATGGCATGACATGTCGACGTCATTCAACTAATACAACTCAAAAGTACGTTTATTTGTGTAAAACATTACAAAGTTAAATATGGAATCAGGAAAATATGTTATTGAAAAATTCAAAAAATATAATAATAACAAATGATTTAACAGTCGTTTATACAAACCAAAAATGAACATGCCGGAAGATGAAATAAATAACGGAAGCGAAAAAACATGCGTACTAATGTTTACGTTTACGTTAAAATATTGTCGATTTTTATAAACGTCGGTAAAATAATTAAAGGTACACGTTTTCAAGCATAAATCATAAATTATCCATTAAAACATCAGTGTGTACAATGTAGTAAAATATAACATGTATTTTAAAATACTCTCTACGAACAACCCCTTTCTCTCGCATTTAAATTAATTTAAGCTTGTACAAATAAATTTTGTATTTGCAGCTGACAAGGGGATGTGTTTACATTAATAGGCTGTGTAAACGGCAACCTACATCAATTATATCCAATACGCCACTCGTCCTGAACATGCATTAAAAATATTTTCCATTGGAAGTTAAGCAACCAACAATCAATCCAATACGCCCGAATTGTTAAAAGTTCATAGTGTTTTGTGACACCTAAATAACCTTTTTAGCAATTATTACTAGGTCAGTCTTCTAAATTTAGAAACAGTCACATAAGACTACCGGTAAAGTAAAAGCCCATCGCATTATATGTTATCTCATAGCAAACAAAAATTGCAAAAAGACTTGTTTTTACCATTAGTACCCTTTAACCTTTCTTGTTTGTTCCATCGCACTTTAGCATGCTATGCCATGGTACTTTAGCATACAAACAACCATCGTATTTTAGCGTGAGACACCATCGTACTTTAGCGTAGACCATCGCACTTTAGCGTGACCATCGCACTTTAGAGTATCATCGCACTTTAGCAATTTTGGGCGTATTGGATTGATTGTTGGTTGCTTAACTTCCAATGGAAAATATTTCATGCATGTTCAGGACGAGTGGCGTATTGGATATAATTGATGTAGGAAATATAGTGTTTTGTGACACCTAAATAACCTTTTTAGCAATTATTACTAGGTCAGTCTAATATGAATTATATGAGCATTAGAAAACGTATCTTAAAATCGAAAAACTTAACCAGCATTTGATAGCAACTAATAACTTACACTAACTAATGTTAATTTGCTCAAAATATTCTCAATTGTTGTTTGGATAATAAAATAAAACAAATTTTAAAAAAAATAGTTTCAAAAAAAGCAAATGAAAATATTTCCTTCAGATATTTAATTTAAGAAAGCTAAATTTTGTTGGTTATGGTTGTTGTTAGTTTACTGTATCATAGACGTTTAAAAACGGAGAAAAGTTTGTATGAAAGTGGTGTCTTTAATTTCAGTTCGGCACTAACAGAAGACAGATTAACCTATGCATACAATTTTTAATCGCAGTTATTGTAAATATGACTTGACTGAGTGTGAATAATCTTTTATCCATAATATTGTATAATGTATAAAAACAATCATTTATTCAGAACGATTATTTGTTTTTCTTTGAACGTCTTTCCACGATGCAGTTTTTTTGTTGTTGAAGTGGTCTGTTGTACTGTCCCAAATTTTTGTAATTCCTATTCCCCTTCTTATAAAACATTCCTGATAAAACTATTTTACACAATATTGGCAGTTTTTACAGAAAAGGCCATTAGAACATTGTTTCATCATTTCTAAAGAAATTATCAAGGAATATTTTACAATTATATTAATTGTCAATTAGGACCCATCAATACAAGTCCCCTCCCCCCCAAAAAAAACCAACATACTAACACAATACACCACAAAACAAAAACAAAACACATAACAAACACAAACACAAAAACAGAGAAAAAAAATACATAAATTAAAGAACCGGCTGTCCAAAATAGGAGATTCTACATGTGTGGCATTATACCAGAGGTTGGGATAGTTCTACACTGATCAACAGTCAATCATCTCCTTTCATTTGATCCAGAATTCAAAATATTCTACTAGTTTGACTTATTTTGTGTCAAATATGTACTACTTCCTGGTATGTAGTTTCTGGCCGGGCATGTGAAGTTACATCTTACACCGTAGGTAGAGGTAGGCATGGCTTCTAAGATCTCTTTGTTTTTATGCTCTAGACCCGTAAGAGTTCGTCAGCATAGGGTGGAGGAGGGAAAATGGCATAGAGAATTGTCCAAATATACCATAATCAGCAGGCCAAACTCAAAGAATCTCCACGAATGCCAATATATCGGAGGTAGAGGAATATGTAAGCATGGCCTTTATAACGGACAATGGTACTGATGCCCTAGGCCCGTACGAGTTGTCAGTAAACAGTGAGGGAGGTGTACCCGGTATGTCACATAGTCTCACTTTAATAATGCCATCGCTTCAAATCTATATGAGGCGATAAAGCCAGGACAGGATTCAAACATAGTCATGGCTATCAGATGAAAACCATGATTATAAATGTTAGATCATGCATTTTTGCGTTTATCTCCCAATTTTTGGCTTTTATAAAGAGAATAGTTAAAATTCAACGGACTTAAAAGCTTGCAATTGGTGTTCAAATAGTAGCATTTATTCTGAAATCTTTGTTATCATAAACCCTTCTATTATTTATCTTTTATTCAAACAACTTCGTCATATTTAAGCAGGTCCGAGCCTATTATCTTTTTATCAGGTGCAGTTCCAGGCATTGCAAAGGGGAGTTCAATCACATCCAATTCATGTAAAAAGAGGGTTTCTACAAGATGTCTCCTTACAAAAGCATTAGTTGTCACACAAAAATGGGTTCTAAATCCCGGAACCCTCCTTTTTCTGTTGTTCCGCCACTGACGAATGGTCACTAATTAGAATATTGCATTATTATAAGAAAAGTATCGTCCAAAAAATACATATAATCACTTACTTTCAAGGATGAATGTCCTTTCGATATTTCTAATTTGAAAACAAATTGCATCAAATTAATCAACCAACGAAGTTGTATTTAATTGTATTTGTATCATTCTATATCATATCTGAAAGAATAGAAAAATATGGGGTACGATTTAGTAAAAGGACCTGTTGGTAGAAGTTCGAGTTTTGGTACCGATTGACAAATGTACGAGTAACATGGATTCACGGCGACCTTGTGTGGAGTATTGTGAAACTATTTCATACTTGATTAATTTTGTTACTTCTTGATTTATAACTTCTTGGTTTGTAATTTGTAGTTTTCCTTCTTATTTGAAATTCTGTTTTATAAATTAATACATAATTTCATAGTTACGATAAAGATAAAGAAGTTTAGTTGAACAAATAAACACATTAAAAATGTAAAATTTCATGTAACGAACGAAAATAATACGATAACACAATTAGTCTTTTGCATTAACACATTTAATAGTTATATTAAACAAATCAAGAAATGTAGAAATTTATGTCGAGAATGGAAAAAATACATGTTACAAACAAAAATTTCATTTTACAGACAAAGAAATGTATAATTATGGCAGATATTACATTCAATCATTGTCCTTAGAGTAGAGCTTCTTTTTTCTTTTTTTTTATTTAAAAAAGAAATCATTTATTTAATTATTCTTTGTCTATTTTTTTTTGGGGTATAAAATAAGTTATTTTCCCTGTTCTTTCCCTTTAATCATGTTTAACTGCACCGATCGATTGAAACAAATTTTAAAGTATTTCTATTATTTTAAATTCTTATATTCATCAGTTGTGTCCCCTTTGTACCTTCCGTCTCTTTTTTCCAAGGCAAACCAACAATAGCGTCAATCTTCTGTTGACATTAAAGAGTTGCAAAAAGGCCTAATTTAAATGCATTAAATACATAAACGAAATAAAACTATGACAAATGGAAAACAAAGTCAGACTCTGGACTTTAGACTCTAGGCTTGGGATATATTTTGTAGTACATGTATGAGAATGTTCAATATAAAAAAGGAGATCTGGTATCTTTGCCACAAGAGACCAAATGACACAGAAATTACGAAATATATATCACCGTACGGCTGTCAACAATGACATGCCCTACAGCATAGTCAGCTACAATAAAAGGCCCAAAATGACAATTGTCAAACAATTCAAACGAGAAAACTAAAAGCCTGATTTATGTACAAAAATTTGGAGAGTGATACAATACAAAAATAACATTGAAAATAAGTGAAACCTAAGTACAAGACTTGACTCATCAGTATATACAAAAACAAGATACAAAAAAAGCGTTTTGCTCAATTTATAAAAAAAAGTAAAAACACAAAAATACTGAACTCCGAGGAAAATTCAAAAAGGAAAATCAAAAATCAAAAGGCAAAATCAAAAGTCCAAACACATCAAACGAATGGATAACAACTGTCATATTCCTGACTTGGTACAGGCATTTTCTAATGTAGAAAATGGTGGATTGAACCTGGTTTTATAGCTAGCTAAACCTCTCACTTGTATGACAGTCGCATCAAATTCCATTACATTGTCAACGATGCATGAACAAAACAAACATACTCAAAGAGTAAAAATGTCAAAAATAGGGGTACAACAGTCAATATTGTGTTATCATCTTAATATCACTACATAAACAACAAATGTAACAAAGTAGCACAAAAAGGCATACATCAAATTTAACATTCTCATTTTGCTTTTCTTATACGGCTGAATTTATCTATGTAAAGTCTACCCATAAATGAAAGAAGGTTTTCATTACTGGTGTAAAATTGCGCGTTTGAAATTCGCACAGGTAGACATAAAAATATTTTTGTCGTATGACGGCATACATAAATGCAGACTCACGTAAAGTAGATATAACAAAAACAGACTTACAGTAAAAATAATAAATAAAATAATGGTGTGGTTCAAAGTATGACGGGACACATAAGTACAGTTTCACGTCAAATACGGCTGAATTTATCTATGTAAAGTCTAATCTATGAGTTAAATATCATGCATTAGACCACCAACGGATTTCATTCTGAAACAGCAAAAAAAGAGGGACGACGAAATATAACTGAGGGATATTCAAACTCCTATGTCGAAAACAAACTGACAACACCGTGTCAAAACAAGAAAAACCGAACAAAAGACAAACAAGTATATACAATGATGAACGGTATCTACAGAATGAGCGACCGTATGTTTTTACTTAATATCTTTGCAAATAGATACACACATGTATTTATTTATGCTGTATATATGGGAGCTATGAAACCAAGCGTTTCAAGTGGTGACGTAAACATCATCCCTTCGACAATTTTACGGACGATATTACGAGTTGTTTAACCGCTATAGAATATCAGTTTTACAGAGGAAGATTGATATGCTCTTATTGTCGTACCCACAATCCCATCATCTTTACCTCGTGTGAAGTACTATGTTAGACTATCACCCTCTTTGTACTTACATGAGCAAATCATAGGGTGCAACATGTGGAACAGGTTAGCTTACTCTTTCCGAAAACACCTGTGATCCTCCGGTTTTTAATGAGTCAGTGTCGCATGGTCTTTTCTCTGACACAAGGAGGAGGTCTACTTCAGCCGATTCAATTTGTTTATGTAAAAGATTTGGACTGATTTGGTCACAAAAGACTCTCAAATTTAAGTTCAAATATTGAAAATCTATAAAATATGCCAATAAAACGTCACTTTTCAGATGTTTTTGTCTATTATAGAAGTAGCCGCATTTGTATCCAGTCGCAACCTTTATATACGTAAAAGTATTATCATCAAATACAACATATATTTAAATATTAAGACTGAACACAAATGCGGCCACTTCTAATTTAGCCAAAAACCGTCTTAAAGTTAGCACAAATGCTAAAATTGTGAATATTTCAGTAATATTGCATGCATTTATGATGCTATTACCTGATACATGTGCATTATATTATCAATACAGCGCATATTTATGGAACAGAAGTATTCTACTTTTCCAATAAATAGCTAAAAGTTTACCTTTTAACAAATATGTAAAAATGCTATATTTTGGGACCAAAACGGGGTCTTACCGGGCCTTGCGGTCATAAAACTTTCGAGTATGAATTTTGTACTCGGACTCAAGAATCAACCAATCAAAATACTGGATTTTGTTTTTCGAGCATGATTTTTGTGCTGCTAGCACTGAGCAAAGTTTTATTACTTCAACCCCGGGCCTACTCCTCTGCTTTGTGACGTTAAATTTCCTGTTAAAAAGCACGTTGACGATCATGTATTAAACTGAAAATATATCTAATATAGAATTACATGATTCTTTGACAGTCAGAAAGAACAAAATTGTCACCATATGGTGTAAAAATACACGTTATACTTTCTGTAATTTGAACAATATATATTTTTTTACCTTGCGGTCATAAAACTTTCGAGCATGAATTTTGTACTCGGACTCAAGAATCAACCAATCAAAATACTGGATTTTGTTTTTCGAGTATGATTTTTGTGCTGCTAGCACTGAGCAAAGTTTTATTACTTCAACCCCGGGCCTACTCCTCTGCTTTGTGACGTTAAATTTCCTGTTAAAAAGCACGTTGGACGATCATGTAATAAACTGAAAATATATTTAATATAGAATTACATGATTCTTTGACAGTCAGAAAGAACAAAATTGTCACCATATGGTGTAAAAATACACGTTATACTTTCTGTAATTTGAACAATATATGTTTTTTTACCTTGCGGTCATAAAACTTTCGAGCATGAATTTTGTACTCGGACTCAAGAATCAACCAATCAAAATACTGGATTTTGTTTTTCGAGCATGATTTTTGTGCTGCTAGCACTGAGCAAAGTTTTATTACTTCAACCCCGGGCCTACTCCTCTGCTTTGTGACGTTAAATTTCCTGTTAAAAAGCACGTTGGACGATCATGTATTAAACTGAAAATATATTTAATATAGAATTACATGATTCTTTGACAGTCAGAAAGAACAAAATTGTCACCATATGGTGTAAAAATACACGTTATACTTTCTGTAATTTGAACAATATATATTTTTTTAGCTTAAAGATATGAATATGTTTTCATTCCGCGTGAATGATTTGATTGTCAAGGACAACATGAGTTAAGGACAAAAGAATTAAAAAGAATAGAGAAAGAAGGCAAAATTATGATATAAAGAATAGAGAATAATGGGCTAAGTGATGACGGATAGCTTTGATTGAATATATTCTGCGAACAATAAAAGCATATTCTATATACATGTACATGTATCAAATTTTAAGTCAAATTTACACTTTTTAATTTGACGGATTTAAATGTGATTTTGCAAGGATACAATCAATTCCGATTATAAGATATAAATACACAAACAATGACAATTTGTCTTTACGAAATGTCCTTGATTTGTGATCAAAATTTAAGATAGAAAGTCATTTTACACGAAATGAGTTAGAGAATCCAAAAGAAGCAGTGTATTCGAAAATACCTTGTTGATTCCATAATTTAGTGGAGACGCATCAAATTAAAATTTTAAAGTCTTTAGCTTGACTCGCTCAGGGATCAAACTCATGACCGCCGCCTCTACTACAAAGTTTTTTTTTCAAATTTGTAAAGAAATAAAGACAACTTTGATTTTCTTAATGTATATGATATTGTTTAAGTAACATAGCGCTGAGAGAGGGATACAGTAGATTGTTACCCTAAGAAGACATTGTCAACCAAAGTGAAGCTATTTGATAAAGTAAATTATCCCCCTCGTATAAAAAAATAAACATCTGCCGCACATTCAAAATAAAGTAGTTTAATATAATATGGATTCTAAGGTGTAAGGTATAATATAATGTCGGTTTTTTTTTTTTTTTTTTTTTTCCTTTTATTCTTATTTTGCATATTGTTTTTATAGAAAGATACACTTTCCTGTATAAAAATGATGCTTCATATAGTTCATGCTTTCGAAGCATTTTACTGGAAAATTATGCCGCCACAAGGACCACATAAAATATCCTATATTAAAATCAAAGAATGCAAAATACATGATATTCTAATATGACGTGCTTCAAAGTTTTCTTTTACGTGAACCATCGGAATTCGTATGATATTGTATTAAAACTGATTTTTGAGGTAGAGTTTGTTTTATTTTATTTTCTATTGCATTATTTGCATATCAACTCATTTCAGCAAGTCAACGTGGCGGCTCCTTAGTTACGAAATGTCAACTTTGGATTTGACGGAAGCTTACGAACAAAACATGTAAATTAAAAATGGCAAATGTTGGGTTTGAGAATTTAAAGAATTAAAAAAAAAAATTCTAGCAGTTATTCACGAAATAACCTACGCAAACTACATATTTATAAAGATATTTGAGCTTTATCTAACAGGGAGTAAAAAAGAACAGCCACACACACAGCATACCCATCCTCGCTTCAGTTTTTTAATGACCGTATTTGTCCTATTAGAATCGAAATAATACATGGAAGCCATAGATTGTTGGAAATTTACACATGGCCTGGGCCGTGATATTCGTTGATTTCATCCCTCGCTAACGCTCAGGATAAAGTTCGAATATCACGGCCCAGGCCATGTGTAAATTTCTAACAATCTATGGCTTCCATGAATTATTTCTTAATTAATTTTCACTGTACCCATCCTTATAACTTTCATATAATAATAGTGTATGGAAATTTTGTGCAGGACAAGTAGAATTTAAAAGCATATAATAAATGCAACTGCATTATGCAAGTACTTACTATGAATTTCATGTACTTTTAAACATTAGAGTAAATATTTTTATTTTTTGTTAAATATTTCCCTAGTTCTAACATTTGTTTGAAAAATTTCCTTTTTGCGGAATTGGAGTGATATTGACTAAGAACCTCAACTTAACCGATTTTATCAATTATGGACATTTGACGTGGTCAATACGTTACATATGGACCTTTTCAGTTATATTGACCAATGAAGAAGTCCGAGGTTAAATAAAATCTATCAGGTCCATATTTAACGTATTGACTGAGTGAAGTTCCTTAATTTTTATATTACATATGTCTAGTAAATCATGTATTATGGAAATAGACGAAGTCTGAGCTTCAATAAAATATAACAGATCATACGTTACATATGGAACTGTTCATATTATATTGACCGAGGACGAAGTAAATAAAATCTAACAGGTCCATATTTAACGTATTGATTGAGTGAAATTCTTTAATTCTTATATTACATATCTCTAGTAAATAATGTATTATGGAAATGGACCTCAATGTATTTTTTTTTTTGTATTTTACATTGCAATTTGTAAGATTTTAATATTAACAGTCAATATATATATAAATAGAAACATAGAGTCAATATACTACATGTATATACATGTATCCTTTGCATCGCGTGATAGTAATAACCGATGAAAAAGTAGAATGCTACACCATATGTAATATTCAAAAATGTTATTAGTTTCAATTAAAGGTAATTATGTTATAGATAATGCATATTTTAAGGTTTTTCTTGTCGAAGAACACACCAAGGGGTGTCAGGATTGATCAAATGAAAGACCGACCGGAGGGAGGTCTTTCTTTGAACAATCCTGACACCCCGAGGTGTGTTCTAAGACAAGAAAAACCTTAAAATATGCATTATCTGACTTATATACCGTCAAAAATATTAATTTTATAAAGTTTTGTAAAATTTAGTATCCTATTTTACCGACAACACTAAAGTGGGATATTCCTTTCTAATGTGTTCAGGTTTTAAATACGCCCTGCGGCTCATTTAGAATGTGAAATAAAACTCACTAAATAATTTAGATATAAACCTTTTAAAAATTATTATCTATACACAATAAAAATATTACTGTAACTGCATGAAGTAAGACCCAAATGTATTGTTACCATCCGATAACGGTGTATGACAAATACAAGACACATTGTAATTGTAAGTAATTTATTATACCACATACAAATGTAGCTTATGGAAAAGGGGGAGGGGTATGGTTTTTTTTTCTATTTGTTATGTTATATCTATCGCGGAAAAGTTGTTATTTTTTTTTACAATTTTATTTGAATCGAATGAGATTGTCTTTTGAATAGCAATACATTTTATTAAAAGATAATCTGGATATAATTATATACCCTCCGCACCTGACCCTTTCGTGAGTTACGTTAATGTTATTCAATAGAATATAAGATTATCTTATTAGTTGATCATTTGATAGAGTAAAAGGTATACGTAAATTTTAAAAAGTTAAGAACTGACACGAAGACGAATATAAATACATGTAGGTCACAGTATGATTTCCTATTCAGTGTGTATCGTTCTGAACATGCATGCAATATTTGCCACTGGACGTTAAGCAAGCAACCAAAAATCAGTCAACCTTTTCAGTTTGACTCAATAAGATTTTCAAAATCTTACACACGAATATGTTAAATCTGGATTTATTTTATGAAAATCTACATTAAAATTCATCTGACATATATGATAATGTTTCTTTATTGTAGCGATAAATTAACAAAACTTCACGTTATTTGTTTCTAAAATTAAAATACGGGACTACAATGACGGTTTCTTTTACACCTTTCATCGATTGAACTTTAAAAAATAAATTTACAAATCGGCAACAAAAAACTATTAGACGAATAAAGTTTTGAAGTAAATCATAGATTGCATGTTTATCAAAGAAAATAATGGCCTCACACAGGTCATTATTTTATGCCTTGGAGCATATATCATTAAAACATGGTATCGTCCGGGTTGATTCTGAAAAAGAATGACCTGTCGTTCTGAAAGATTATAACTCCATATAGGTATATAAAAAAATGAAAATTAGTGTTCCGTTATTTTAATTTTTGTGTACATACAGTTTCCGTTATTTAATCGATGAATTATACAAGGAAACTATTACGTTGCAGAGATGAATAAAAATTAATAATTTTAAAATTTCTTTTTGTAACTGTGCCATTTATATCACAAAAAAAAACATGATATTAGACAAAAAAACAGTTTCATTTAAAAAAATCATAATAATCCAAACCTGGCAATATTGATATTTTTTAAAAGAAATACACTCTATTCCCCAACTTTGATTTGCATGCACCTGCTAATTTGTAAATACATAAATAATCTATGTTATATAAATAAATAAAAAAATAGAAAGTAAATGAATGTGTGCTCTTATTTATAAGGGACACCAATTGCCTCAGCATTTTAAAAATAAAAGAAGGATCATGTCAATTATATTGAGTAATCCGTTTCATTGACTAAGAACACATTTAATATATATCTGTCAAACATTAAATTAATATGTATGCTATTAGATACATGTAAATCATAAAGGTAACGGTATAATACTAGAGTAATGGACTTGTGCTGTGTCGTTACACCACTGCCTCACGTTAGAAGAGCGTTTGCGCCTTCAATCATGTTTAAACCCGCCTTATTTTTCCGTGCCTGTCCCAAATCAGGAGCCTGTAGTTCAGTGGGTTTTCGTTAAATTTTAAATTATGTCCGACTCGTTCGTTTTTTCAATTGATCATGTATGGTTGTCATAAATGCTTACATCCACCATTTTGAATTATGGTGGATAGTTGTCTGATTAGCAACCATATCACATCTCCTTATTGTTATCTTGTGATACAGCACAACATTGAAATCAAAATAAATGAATAGTACACTCGTTGGCTAAGGTACTTTAAATCATGGTTTGATGTTTATATATCTTTTGAATATTTTCGATATGTAGTTTTTGTTAGAAAAGTCTGTTTCGTGAGTAGAGCAGTGTGCAATTTACTTTTGAAGGAATTAGCTGACATCTTTATTTGAAAAACTATTGTTACAGTAACAATCACGATGAATGTAAGCCAACAGGTGAAATGACTAAGTGATTCGATTCTGAGGTTTTTCAAGTTATTACATGTTGCACTTTGTACATACAGCTGTTTCACAAACCACACCTCTTTTGGAGAGATACATAATATTCATAGATATTTTATTTTCTTTACGTACTGGTTTCCAGATAATCTCAATGTTTCATCTCATAAAGACATGACTTGGGAATGTTATCAGTATGTTCATGATGGTAGCGGCAAACATTGTATTCTGAGGAACAGACAAAGTTAAGGGAGAGGTATTACAGAATTTTAGTATAAGTTTAAACTCTTAGAAGTTCAAGGCATATTGAAAATAATGTTTTGACAATTAAATAAGATAGTAGTGCATATCAACTTTCCATTCTAGGATATATTTTTTTACGAAAGTTCATAGCAGTAAAGGGAGTTTCTTTGGAAAATTGTCTTGTGTATATTTACAGAAGTGCAACCTATATTGGGTGAAAAAAGAGAACATGTAGAATTTCACCAAGTCTGGTTTATTTCAGAGATTTTAATGAGATTACCTCAAATATAAAGTTTTATAAATATTTTATGAAGAATGAGAAATTCCTTGGCCTTAATTATTTTGACTCAGCATAAATTCACAGTTTACAGTATGCATAGTTTGCTTTAAGCCCTGAATGCAAAGTAAATGCATGATATATGCATATTTGTAATTTAAATTGTTAAAAAGTGCTTACATTCACTGTAACTGGGTGTTTTTTTGTCTTGTCGATAACCCAAAAGTAAGCCGTAACACCTGAATGTGTTTTTTTTTTACCGCGGCATATTAAACAAATACAAGCTAGAAATACAAAAATACCTTAATAAAACTAAAAATATTGTTTCTATCCTAAAGTTGTATTAAATATTCAAGGAAACAGTAGAAGTATTTAGCAAATGTGAGGCTTCAGTGTCAAAAAACAGATAAAAATGTCTACCTCCTGTGTCATAAAACAAATAATTTAACATGTGTAAATGGTATGAATTTATTATTATAAAGGTATTTTGTATAGAAAACGATGAATGTGCTTGGAAGTTTTGCAAAAAACAGATGTAAGCACACAGTTCAATGAAAAATTTAGTGAATACATGCATCAGACTGGTAACTTGCAATTGAATGAGCAGATAGAAATTGTAAAATTGACCTCACATGATGGCATGACAGACCGTTAAATATATATAAAGAACAATGGCATTGTTTGTTTATGATACTGACTTTATCAGCAAGAATATCAAGCGAGCTGATGAAGTCATCATCAAAACATAAAATGCCATTGTTCTTTTTATCGGCAATTTGTCTAAACAAAACATTTTTTAGGTTTAGAATATGGAATAAATTAATTGGTTAGTCAAACAACTTTTACGCGTACAAAACGTCGGGATAGTTGTTCGGTTGTATGAATGAAGTCGCGTGCAGTTCATTGGTAAATTAACGACGAACATAGCACGAGACGTTGCTGCAGTGATATACGTGACGTCATTACCTAATATTTTCGAGTATCTAGTCCTGTCCATAATCTTAACAAATATTTGGCAGTAAGCTCAAAAACAAAATGTACAAATTGACGATAATTGTACCTAAATACATAAAATTGAGAATGGAAATGGGGAATGTGTCAAAGAGACAACAACCCGACCAAATAAAAAACAACAGCAGAGGGTCACCAACAGGTCTTCAATGTAGCGAGAAATTCCCGCACCCGGAGGCGTCCCTCAGCTGGCCCCTAAACAAATATATACTAGTCCAGTGATAATGAACGCCATACTAATTTCCAAATTGTACACAAGAAACTAAAATTAAAATAATACAAGACTAACAAAGGCCAGAGGCTCCTGACTTGGGACAGGCGCAAAAATGCGGCGGGGTTAAACATGTTTGTGAGATCTCAAACCTCCCCCTATACCTCTAACCAATGTAGAAAAGTAAACGCATAACAATACGCACATTAAAATTCAGTTCAAGAGAAGTCCGAGTCTGATGTCAGAAGATGTAACCAAAGAAAATAAACAAAATGACAATAATGCATAAATGTATCCGAGTCTGATGTCAGAAGATGTAACCAAAGAAAATAAACAAAATGACAATAATACATAAATGTATATATTTATAAAAAACTTTCCAATTAAATGATAGTTCTGTGACGCTGGCAATTCAATTTGTTCTGTTTAGGTATGTCATTATATATGTTTATTATAATATATCGTTTATACAATTTTTTTAACACTGTTTTGTATTTGTTTTAACAAAACTTAAACATCTTTTTATATCTCATATCAACAATTGTACTCTACACGTCGATCGTATATGTTAATTTCATTCCTTGTGTTGGGATTCAGATCTTCGTATATACGAAGAGCTATTGTATTTATATAGTGACTGTTATCTCTGACGTCACTATCAGAATTAGCATAACCACGGTTGATGTATGATTGGTCAGAGTCTGACGATGACATACTTTCAACATCTTCATAATCATGAACAGATGGTACTGATTGTGGTCTTGCATCTGGCAACGCAACATCATGCACAACACTTTAATAAAAAAAAGAATAGAAAAAATATCACATTTAAAAAGAAACTTTTATTAGAACGAGGAGGAGTAGTTGTACTTATCACTCACAGGTTTATATGCACCAATCTCCAGACCCCTCATGTACACAGATATATAAAATAGATAATCAGTTTGTTGAATAAATAGTTGTAAAATTTGTTGGTCTGGCACAATAAAATCTCATCATTCAAAAATTTCCAGTGATTCAAAAGTTAAAATTACTGAATTTTCCGTTGAATGACAGACATAATTGTCGTAGTTTTGAATGTGCCCTTGACATTGTCTGTGTATTTGGAACACTACCAGCATATTCCATCAAAACTGTATTCGTAAGATGTTAAAAACTGCTACAAACATATGAAAGTGGTTTTGGTTTGCGATAGTGAATAATATGTCGTAATATTGGTTTATAAGAAGATTTTTCGATTTGACAATTGTTGTCCCCATTTCAAGATAATTTGAAAATATAAATATGTACAGTACATAACAAGGCTTTAAATTATTACTATATAGTATAAATGCTATTAAACAATAAAAAGATATGATATGAACGGCAATGACAACTCTCCACCAGCGACCAAATGACGAGCATGTCAATGGTGTGTAACTATATGTCTCCACACGACCATTAACAATGAATAAAACCCTAACCGTACAACGAACTATAACAAGTAAACTAGTTTATATCGAATGAGAATTCGATAAGTCTGAATATTTAACTTACGGTTGTTCAAAGTGTATCTGTTTAAATCCTGTTGATAAGTCACTATAATTGTGGTGTTACATTTGCACACAAATCTAATTTATATCATTTACTACTTTAAGTAAACATAAAACTTTCCAAAGAACAAAATTAACACTATGGTACTTCAGACACAAGTAAAACTCGTAAAGATTTAATTATTTTTTTTTTGCAGTAAAGCCAGAAAATAATACTTCAATACCCGTATCACAATAACTATGAAAAAAAAGAAACTTGTATCTTCATTATATTATTTTGCGCACACGTAGTACGATTAACTAAACAAACAACATGTAACTTAGACATCACCCTAATCAAATTTGAGGACAAAGTTTTAAAAAACGAACGTACACAGAGTAAATATTAAGTCTTTATGTTGTATTTCTATAAATACATGCACTATATAAAAATAAGAAGCTATTGTATTATCGGCAATGAGATCAGGGACAAAATGTCTCTTTTATAATTGGTTGTTAAAGTTCTTTTATGTTCTTTTGCATTATTATGATTAAGTATTGGTAGTATTGTCCTCTTCGATACCGATGTATATATATGGAGAAAAGTGAAAGAACCAAGTAGGTAGAACAATGCTACTTTTTGTGTATATGTTATGTGTTGGTTCTTACCTCGCTCTGTTTTCATGAAGATTGGTAACGTTGGCTTTTCCTTAAACGAAATTTTAAACCATTATCAATGTCTCAGAAAATTCAAAATGGAAATTATCTTATCAGATGGCGAAATAAAAAGCTCAAACACATCAAACGAATGGATATTCCTGACTGGATACAGGTATTTTCTTATGTGAAAAATGATTGATTGAATCAGGGTTTATAGCTAACTAAACCTCTCACGTGCATGACAATCGCATTAAACTCCATTATATTGACAACGATATGTTAACAAAGCAAACCGACATAATAGGTAAAAATAGGTGTATAGCAGTCAACATTCATGAGTTATTTCTTAGATCAGTAAAATTTTTGTACTTTTGTCTTTAATGTTTTTAATGTGCTTTATCTATACGCTTTTGTGTTCTTCTTTTTTCATATTTCTTTGTTTTATAGTGATTAAGACATAACACAATGTTGACTGTTGTACCGTTATTTTGACAGTTTTATCTATTAATAAATAGAAGGATCAGCTAACATTCTGGAGCCCCTAAGATCTCCCCAAGTTTGTAGTGGCTTTCGTGTCGCTCAGTCTTACGTTTACTATGATGTGTTATGTGTAGTGTTCTTTATCGTTTTTTTCCTTTTCAGCCTTTGCATTGTCAGTAATTTTCGACATATGATATTGAAAGTCCCTTTGGTATCTGTTGCCACTCTCAATTAATTGTGTTGTACCGTATATCGGGGTTTTTCGCATTTACTTTTTTGCGATTTGATGATAAAATGGCCAGGTTTAACTTTCGCTGTGTATAATTTTGCTCAACTGGGAAAATACACGCGAGAAAAACACCGTATTGTATTCAGCGGATGAAACATATATGTAAATGACTGATACATAATAAATACATAAATATACTTGTACTACAAACTCATATTCACATATTCGGAGATCTTTCAATAATCGCTTATATCTATCCATGTTTGCATGGTGAACATTTAAGTTTTTAAGCAAGTTTGTGCTAGTATAACAGATCATTTTTTAAAGCATTTGTGTGTTTATATTTGTTAAAAAGTTTATTTTCTTTACATTTCTACATTAAATGCAAAAAAGGCGGGCGATGACAACAATCAATAGACGTCGGTAATTTACATTTTTTTGTAACTGACCTGTGTTGTCAAAAGATATGACATGTATGATAAGCAAGTTAAATTATTGTAAAAACAGATCACAGTAAATTATACATACTCTTTTGATCTACCAATCTACACAAAAGACTGGTTTTAAATAAAAATGTAACTTCATCTTTAGGATTAAATGAGTGTACATATAAATTTTATGTTAACTCGATAATTAGCATTTTATATTGTTTAGATAAATGTAACAGCTGTAAATTTATCAATAGACAGGAACATTTACGCGAGTAAAATTTTCGCATTTTTTGTAGCTGCCGCGAACTAAGTTTAAACTAGACACACTTGAAAACGACCCGATATACGGTACTATAAAAAAAAATGGAGACTAATTTAGTTAACATTAACTGAATATGATAATATATCAACTTGCACGATAAAATTTCAAATTTATTTCAATTCAAAGTGCAGTATAATTGATTTGCTTTAAATTTGTATTTTGCTGCTAAACACAAAAAGACAAATGTAAACGATGAAAGTTAAAAGGATAATTCAATGTGTATGTATATTTTTGGATATTTTTATTCATTTAAATTATTGTGCATTTTATGTTTAAAAATGAAAATGTTTATATACTAGTACTTTTGTCTGTTCTTTTTGGTAAACAAAAAGGAGAATTTTTTTAATATGATTTATTATTAGTTTTTTGGTTCTGTCTAAATATAAAAGATAATCTATGTGAGACTTTGTTTTTTCGGTTTAAAGTTAACATTTATTTGCTGTATCGGGGTAAGTGTGTTAATGGTAGTTACACAATATATGTATATCTTCCTTTGTTAAAAAATAATACACAAATTGACAAAATGTCTAGTTATTCCTTTATTTCCTCTTATAGTTGATGGTTTTGGTTTGTAAGCCGGAGTGTTTTTTCTCGATCGATTTATGACATTTGAACAATGGTATACTACTGTTGCTTTTATTTATATACTACTATCCTTGGTAATAAGAGAGTTGAGTTATCAGTAAGGTGTTTAAACTCACAGCATTATGTGTGTGTTTGTCATTAGTATACAATATCGTTGGTCGGTCTCTATCACATTTGTATTCAGCTAAAAGACAAAAAGAACGGTCTGATTTATTTGGGTTGTATGGAAATCAGACCGTTCTTTTTGTCTTTTGGTTGGATCTTTTTTAGACATGGCGTTGTCAGTTTATTTCGATCTATGAGTTTGAAAGTTCCTCTGGTATCTTTCGCCCCTCTTTTAAATTTATAGCTGACTATAAAGTATAGCGTCTGCGCATTGTTCAAGGCTATACTTTGACAGCTAGTTGCTAACATCTACATCCTTTGATCTGTGATGTGTGTAATCTCATTGGATATCATGCCAGATATTCTTATTCTAATATAACACTAACACAGCTATACAGAATGTTTAAATAAATAAACAATGAAATCGAGATGGTAAAGTACTACTCATATATAATGTTGTTCTTGTTTACTTATGCATGTTTACATAAAATTAACATCGCAAAGTTGTTTGAAAAAAAATGAAGTGTAAAATAGTTTAATTTATGGGATTACAGATAGTTTTACAGTACTTAGCAATTGATTAAAAATATAGAAAGACATATCACCAATGCATTAGAAATAATTAAGCACAGTTTATATACCTCTTTTCTTTTTAATTGACTTCTTTCTCAAAACAATGAGCACTGCTGTTAGTAATAAACAGACCAACATAACACAACTGGCAACAGGAATGTATATTTGTAAACTGTCTGTTAAGCCTGAATGATGTTTAAACAATTTCATTCATGAATACATTTCACAAGAGTACGTTCTTAACCTCATAAGGTTAGTGCAAAGATTTCAAGTTACATTGTTGAGAATATAAATATCCTTTAATGAAATGCAACTGTAAGCATTTTTAGAGAACTTTTCGATATCGGAATTCGTTAACTCGACAATCATCAGTTTGGTATTTCAGATTTTACATGTAAGTTCTATCGCATTATTGAATGTCAAAGTAAAACGACGAAGCAGAGGTATGTCACTGCTGATAAATTGAAAATTGACAATAATAAATTTGAAATAAAAAATCATCCATATCGGTTGATTACGAAAAACACGGTGGTTGAAACTAATGGAGATGTAACTGTTGGCCCGTCATGATCACATGAAATGACCACATGATTTTTGGTTCGAATCCGTGAGTTGTCTGTTTGCTATTTTGTTACTGATGTTTGTCTTTCGTCGTTTTCTATTTGTCAATGATTATATGATCTTTGAATACCTCTTCTGATATTTTCTTAATAATTAGTTATAGACATCACAATATTAGTCATTACATTGAAATATTGATATGCCACATGCAGTTATTTCTCTCCATTCGTTGAGTTTAATTCATGTGTACTGGAGTTTTGCGTTTTAGCACCAAGGTTTTGGTGGTGTGTTTTGTTTAATAGTTTTTTCTGTGTTTTGTCCTTTTTGTTTTTTCTAGTGTCGATTTAATTTATGACTTGATAATTAATGTCTTTTGATTGGCCTCTTAGTAACTTTCATTTTCTCTGAAAAAGTGATTGTTTTGAATAAACCAATAACGAAACGTTATTTATCATTTCAAATCAGGTCAGGCCACAGCCTTTCATTACTAACGACATTTTTGTTGCTCACTGTTGAAGGTCGTACGGTGGAAAATATCTACCACATTGTCATTTTAAATTCATTCTAATTAAAAGGCTTTTTGGAATAAACACGCGAAGAACTGTATACCCAAAATGGATCCAAAATTGTTTGCGTTCGTGATAACACTCCAACTTGAATGTATCACAGTCTGTCGAAATAATAATTTATGAAGTTTGGTACTAGTATTTATAATTGTGAGTCTTGCATTTCAAAAACAAATATCGTTTAAATCTGCACGAAAGCTCACACGTGTCATTTTAGTGAAAAAAAATAAGTGAATACTAGTACGTATGATATTGAAAATTACAGTTAACTATTGGCAATTAACAATATACTTTTACATACTTGTTTCCGTTTTTATGCTGGGAATTTCCATTGTTGATTTTTTATGCATATCACTCTCGAATTCTGGAGTGTTCAAATCATTAAACACAACATTTATGAAGCCTAAATTATTTTCAATGTGACACTTGTAGATAGTTGAGCTCAACAAAGGCATATGTTTTGTTTGAAGGAAAACGGAATAACCGGTAACATTTACGTTTGTACCATAAACAGAAATTGCAACAGTAGTTTCCAGGAATGTACTATTTACTACAATAAGTCCATTCAAAGGCTGGTCATTGTCATACCACTTAATTAGAAATGGTTTAGGATTTGAGTAAAGGAATATTTCAAATATTACAAATCCAATCCCATCTTTTATATCTACAGTTTTCTCGACTAAAACAGGCTTAGCTAAAAGACAAATAAGTTGTTGAATTGATTGTTGACAGTTTCATATCATTGAAACTATAAAGCATTCTTTAAAGATTATGGTGAAACGAATTATCAAGTTGAAACGCTCTGTCATCTACACAGTCTTTTCGAAAATGTCTTAATTAGTAGATGAACTACTGGTCTATTTGGTTTTATCGCTTTATAGTAGGGTGCCCAATCAACAAATTTTATCGATTTGCCTGAATGGAATAGCAAACGGCTATATTTTATATCATTGGAAAGAGGAGAACAAACCTCATCGAAATACCATTGTCATCGTTGTCTGCCGTGGTCACGTTTTTTTTAAATTAGGGTCAAAGGTCAAAGCAAAAATTCCAGAAAAATGCACAGTCACATTTCGATAGCTTGTTTCTCCTACATATATGCGTTTGGAGCAAATTAAAAACAACTGATTTATAGAAAAATATCTTTTGTATCTATATTTAGAACTTATTTTTTATTTTTATCGCAAAAAATTACTTTAGATTGACTTTTTTGCATATAGGGTGCAAAATTGAAATTTTCAAACAGCTGTTAAATAACAGTGACCTTGACCTATTTCAATTTCTAAATTTGAAATTTTTGTGTTCAGTTCATTACAAATAAGATCTAAAGATGTTTTTAAGATCTTAACTTTAATAATTTGTCGAAAATAAAAAGTGTTTTTCACGTCTTTTGATAGTAAGGTGTTCGTCAATTTCTAGGTTAATATCACATTTCTGTTATTGGGTGTAAAAGAGTATATATAAATGATTTGTTTCGATATTTGTGTAACATTAACGTCGAATTAGGTTGAATCTAAAGCTCTGTGTATAGCTTTGCTTTACAGAAGTAAAAATTACTGCAAACGGAGAAAAAGTGGGGTTAACGTTATGAAAACAAAACGTCTATTAGAAACAGGTAAATCACCCCATCCTACATATACAGATGACTAAATGAGCAACAATTGGCTATAATGTTTACAAATATACCAAAACATAATAAGGAAGAGGGTTATGTACATCACCGATGTATTTAAAAAACACCTGCAAACAAAAAAGGCTTGAGAAACCAAAGGGACATTAAAAACTTATAAAATGAAGACAAGCTGACAACAGCATTACAAAAACACGAAAAAAAAGAACAAATGCCAATAGAAAATTATGATCGAAGCTAGTATTACCTACTACGTTCTATGGTCTCCTGAAGGTTAAGCCACGTCAAGGTCAGAGACCATATGGCAGAGTTTTTTTGTTGTTTTTTTAACATATCTTTCCCCACTTGATAGATAATTACTATATTTCCCACGATTTCAAAATTGAATAGATGTTTTATTTATTGTTTAGAAAAATATTATGGACTGCTTAATTTTTATTCGATAGCTACCAATGCTTCATAAGGTACAAACAGAAAATGAAATCTTATACATCGTCATTTCCGTCGTCATCAATGTGTTTAACTGCAACCAGACTAGTATTTACATTTAGACATGTGTAATTTGCCAGACATGAACATAAATCTGTACATGATAGATTTTGTTCGAACCAAATGCAACCCTTTGAAAACTCAGATTTCCCCTTACAAGTACAAACTATATCTTGCAGAAATCCATATGACACCTGACCATCGAAATAGACAAGAACAAGTTATTCTTCTTTTCCCATACCGAAGAGGAGAATGTAGGGTAGTTTTGCTATATGGGAAGACATCAATTGTGTCTGGAGTGAAGCTCTTATTACATATTTTTTAAAAGTATATTCACAAGGAGGAAGTTTGACAAGGGAGAAATTTCAAATTGTAAAATTGAGAATGGAAATGGGGAATGTGTCAAAAAGACAACAACCCGACCATAGAACAGACAATTTTAGCCATTTTTACGCTCAATTTGTTTAGGTCACAATGTTCTATTTTGAGTTTTGACTTGAGATCATTCAACCTAACAAAAAGATATCGAGCTGCGTCTATCGATTCATCGATGTCACAATTCGAAAGGTTTAACAAATCGGTGAAATCATCTGGGTTGTCCTTCAAGACTGAGAAACAGTGCGCTGACCGATCCTAAACAGGTATGACGTTGTATCGCATCATGTTATAGCATATGTAGCTGGTAGAATGTTTCAGATGGCAAACCCGAGACTTTTACATGTTTCGTGGACAGGTATATAGCGGCACAAATCTTGTGTACAAGTGATAGTGCCTGTTTGAAACAATAGATCTTGAATGCGTATGCAGCAGGGAGGAGAAGTAATGAACACATAAGATCAGAACATCTGTATATTCTGACTTTATTATTTTTATCCTAGTACCGTTGATTCCGTTCACACTGAACTCTTTGTCTACATGAACAGCATGTAAAATCATGCGGGTATTTACTTCATCGGGCGTACAAAACAATTCTTAAAACCTGAATACTCCTTCTGAGCAGATTTAGGGTCTTTGGAAGTGCTAGCTAGATAAATGACTTCCTTATATATCATAGTAACTGTTGATCTACCATGATGCTGAACAATCGCCAAGGAATCTGATTAAGACCTGCTTGTTCTCACTGACTCAAAGAAACATGACAGACAGACAGGAATTTGACGACCTTGTATATATGACCTGAAACACTTT
Organism: Mytilus edulis; assembly: GCF_963676685.1. NCBI lineage: Eukaryota > Metazoa > Mollusca > Bivalvia > Mytilida > Mytilidae > Mytilus > Mytilus edulis. The sequence continues at coordinate 4,681,599 of NC_092349.1, forward strand.
TACAGACGAACAAGAACTTGATTCAGCTTTACAATAACTGCATTTGTGTCTGCTAGTGTAAGATTTATAGCAAGAATGGTGGTACAATATTTTGTAATCATCAGTACGAAGATGGTCTAGGTCTGAAGCATCATGCAATATACTAAAATATACATGATCTTTCTGTGCTCCCATAGCCTCGATAAAACTTTTGTTTGTGCTAATTCCTTGAATTTTAATAAGCAATTCAGTTGAAGAACCCTGACATATAACACACACAACCCGATTACATTTCATTCCTACTTCATTTAGGGCTTGGTGGGCATATTTTATAACAGGAATGTGAATGTGTGCTATATTCCGGGTCTGAAACGTGACCGAAGGATTTGATTTGTATATTACAATTATAACAAAACTGTCAATTTAAAAAAACAATAAAAGGTATAAAAAAATATATTTCCTAAAACAAAACAACGATCTTCAAACCAACTGGACTATTCAAAACATACAAATCGACCATACAACATGCCAAAAAAGAGAAATTATGTTAGTGACAATTGTTCTAGTTAATGACCTGATAGTGTAAGCTACAAAACGATAAACGGCACGAGAAAGGCCTGTTTAAATCAAGGCAGAATTTTCACTAAATTTGTGTTTTTCTTCTCACTGATTAACATTACACGAAAGATATTTAGCACACATATGAACCATGTCTTATTGGTGTAATCAAAGTAATAATCCCGTGAAAGTAACACGCAATAAATTTTCTTTCGTTCAAAATTGGGTAAATTTCAGCTTAAAAATTAGTCTTACTAAAATCATGAAATACTTATACTGAAATTATATAAATCTTTTAAGCTTTCGTTATATGATCAATTTAATTTTTTTTAGCTAAATGATAAGTATCATTTGAACAAAACACTCAGAAAGCAATAATTATTTTTTTCGTGTTGAAGATGGTCTGTATGAGGAGGTATTTTGAGGTACCCTAAGAAACCACAAAATTTTGAAAAACGTGACCACGGGAGGTTACGTCGACATTCATGATTGGAAAATATAGTGATTTTCAAATAATTTGCATATACAAATAGCCGTGTGTTATGCGTTAACTTAAACTCGTAAACTAGACGTCGTTTTCTATACTGGGCACCCTTCTATTAAGTGTTTTGTATTTATGTATGTCAGATCGTCTTATAGTTGACTATAATGTATGGGTTTGTGATCCTTGTTGAAATCTGTAACATAGTGCTGCTTAAGTCTTAGCTAGTAGGACTATAATAGGTTATTGTCTATATCTAAACCGGTATCACATTAGAGAGTGACAACCTAACGATTCCAAAGCACCGTATGTCACTCAATGTGTATTGTTTGGTTTATGTTGTTTAATCTTTAATTTATTTTGTCTGCTTTGTTATTCCATTCTTTTTTTTTTAATTTCTATTTGACATAAATGTTGTTTGTCAATGTTCAGATTTGGGTGTATTATGTGTTCTAATTTCATTTAAGAATGTTTTACGCCAAGAGTTATAAATCAATTAAAAAAACTTTTTTCAATGTAAACGGTAAAAAAAAACAAAAATACCGAGCTCAGAGGAAAATTCAGTAGGAAAGTCCGTAATCAAAGGGCAAAATTAAATGTCCAAACACATTAAATTGCCACGTTTTATTTTTCACTTTTGTAGAAAGTATTATAACATAATTAGTTTGTGATTCAAATTTATTAACTGGAATAAACTTATAGTCAAGTTTTAGTATTGAAATAAACATACTTACACAATACATCTACAGAAACAGAGGAATTATGCTGAGCAAAGTTAGAACGCCAACTGCAGGTATAAATACCAATATCTTGGAATGAGCAAGCTTCTATTGTAAAGGTAGAAATCAAACCACGAGCTGAAAAACCTGGATATCGAATTGGATATCCATTGTATTCATGGGTCCATGTGCTTTTCCAAGTTGAAGCATTTTTCTCTTTTAAAGTGCAATGAATTACAATTTCAGATGAGTTAGTGCACATTATTTCAGATGGTTTTATCTCTATTGTATTTGTATCTATAGAAAAAGGATAATACAAGTACCCCTTTTACTAATGTTCTCTTTAATATATATGAAATCAAAAAGTAAACTTGAGCTTGATAAAAGTAAAATACACAAAATCCAATGTATTGTCAAGTAAACCAATATTGTCCGTTTGTGTTGCGTAATGTGTTTATGTCATAAACTGTCGTACAATCTAGAGGAACAGTTGTCTGTACAACTAGGTTTAACTAATCAATTATCAGAAATGTCTGTACTAAGTAAGGAATCTGACAATTGTTTTCAAAACGTCATGTTGATATAGTCGAGTGTTTTGTTTTGCGCGTTTTTATGCACCTTTTATGGAATTTTTGTATCTTTGTTATTTTATTTGTATACATAAAGTACCGTTCGCTTCATTATTAATACAAATATGCATATAAGTTAACACCTTTATAATAAATCAATTTGAAAATAATATTAATGATGAACTGGAAATAAGTGAGTACCTTTTAGAAACAAGTTGAACCGATGTCGAAATGCAACTCCATTTTCTGTTGTTTCACACTGATATTGACCAACATGCAGCGAAGCAAATTTTTGAATTACTAATATATATTCTCCTGACATGAAATTGCCTGTTAGCTGGAGGTCATTTGACTTGAATATTTTTGAATTCATAAGGGTGTTTATGCTATACGGATAAAGATGTGGTGGTCCTCTCCATGTCATCCGATTTTTTCGAGCATTAAATGGACAAATCAAGCTGACTGAAGAGTTCTCAGTAACATATCTCCTTTCTGTTGTTACAACTAAAAATATTACATTATATAATTGATTAAACAAAGAACAAAAACGACATTAATTGCTACGTGTATACATGAGTCAACAACTTACATAGACTAACAAATTGAAAACAACACGTTTAAAAATTTCTTGCGTCCGAAGCGCTTTTCTGGATTTACCTTCATCAGGAACACTCAACGCCAAACATTTGAAATCCGAAGATGTATAGGTACCGAAACCGTAATAGAGGTCGAGTACCTATTTAGGTATAACAAACGACCCTGCCGCTCTGGAGGCATTCGGTAATTTTCGAAAATCCGTCATTGCATTATATTTTTTGGGTGAAACTAAAACAATATACGAAATCTAAACATTGGCAACTACTTTTAAGCACATCCTATTACGTTGGTCTGAAGCACTTTATCCAAACTTTTCAAATTAAAAGAAACTAACTTTATCTTTTTATCATGACATTTTCTTTTATCCGTAGGAATGTAAAAAAAACATTGTAAGGCATAAAGGGTGAGTGTTCTGTATATAAATGAAAACAAAATATATCTGCATTGACATGTACATTATGTTAACCTTATAAATCGTCAATCACCTACCCAATGGCCAATATGAGTTGTAATATTGTTTACAATGCTTGATACGCAAATCAAATTAAAACAATTTTCGTGTCACATTTAAGGAGTGAGATACGAGAAAAATATCTTCAACCGTGAAATAGATGACAGGTCTGACACATCCATACGAAACTAATTATCTCAACATGGTTGCCATTTAACAGTTGCTAGAACAGGAATAACAGTACAGTTTATAATGAGATGTCGTCATCAATTTGCTATAGACTATCAATTACATCGGTTTCATTGGCTTGGCTAAGCGTCGTCATTTAAACTGAATTTGGAATATAAAAATCTAAGTTGTCGGTGAAACCGTATAGCTACAGTTCGGTTATTTTTTTGTTTTGATCTTGTTTAGATAACGATAAGCAAACTTTGGGTCGTTCGATGGTATGTATTGTGTATTGTGTATTGTCTTACATCCTTGTCATTATTTCTTGTAGGTAGTTTTCGTTTCTGCAATAAGAGTATAATACTGTACTTTATTATTTATATACGGCATACTATTTTAATTGTATTTATCACATAAAAGAAAATGACAAGCACTACATACTAACCTTCTCCAAATATAACACTCGGCATGCTCAGCAGGATCAACGTATGCAACATGCAGAAATAAACCATTACCTGGTAATATGAAACATAGTCTCTACAACTATTATGACTTTACACTTCTATGGCAGGCATTTGTCTGTCTGAACATTCAAGGAAATGGCAATACATGCGACAAAAGTATGTTTAACCCCGCCGCATTTTTGCGCCTGTCCCAAGTCAGGAGCCTCTGGCCTTTGTTAGTCTTGTATTATTTTAATTTTAGTTTCTGTAGTATGGCGTTCATTATCACTGGACTAGTATATATTTGTTTAGGGGCCAGCTGAAGGACGCCTCCGGGTGCGGGAATTTCTCGCTATTTTGAAGACCTGTTGGTGACCCTCTGCTGTTGTTTTTTAGTTGGTCGGGTTGTTGTCTCTTTGACACATTCCCCATTTCCATTCTCAATTTTATTGTATAAAATTTGCAAATCTTGACTATATTTTATAATGTCGTTATGTGCTGTCATCTGGTTTGTACTGAACAACTGTTTGGACAAAGTTAATCATCAATATAGTACAGAAATAATAATTTTATTTTATAAAAATTACAAGTCACCTGATACTGTTGGATATTCTAATGTTTCAAAATTTATCATAACACTATATTTCTGGAACATATTTTGGCAGATTACTTATAACTGTTTTCATTTATTGTGATGGCTCTAAAAAGAACTTCACTAAAGCAAGAGCAACAGTTGAAATATATATCCGCTCAAGAAACTTATTTTGTAGTGTTTCCATTTTACAGCTTCAACATCTTTACAACAGCGTTCATGTTTAAAAAAAAAATGAAAATTTCATTTGAACTCTAGCTGACCTTAAAAATGAAATGAAAAACAAGATTGTCTTTCATGAATAGTGGAATCACTGACAGCTAAAACTAATGGGTGATTTATAAAAGACCACTAAATGGGAAAATGTATCGCCATAATAAAACGTATTGTAATAAGCATGAAAACGGTTCCTAGTCAATCTTGATAGCCAATTTAATTCGATAACTGATTTGTACTATAATTATTATTATTATACCTCTGTATGTTTTTTCTATAAACAAATAATGAAAAAATTGTGCTATTTCATTCCACAGACTATGTGTCAGTCAATAGTTACAAAAACTACTACCCCGGTTAATAGTTTTATAATCATATTTCCCTTACTTTTTCCCATTCAGTTAAATTATGTCCCTTTAGATAATCGATTTAGCTTTATTGTGCTTCTCAGGGTCAGAAAATCAAATAAATTAATGACATCTGCATGGAAAATATATAAACTATTTAATCTTGCTGATATACAATCAAAATCACATTCTTTGTTCAAAACAATGGCTTGTGAATGTAAAGAAACCCCTAATACTATTTTTATTTCATCTAAATATGAGGGCTAAATGAATAAGTAAGGACCCTTTAACTATTTTCTAGTTTCAACGAAGCTCTTTACTGGTGTCATGTTACCTCAGAACTACAAATTAAACCTAGTATTACTGTACTTGTGTGGGAAAAAAAACAAAACAAAAAAATCTATGCACTTTATTTATTACGATGAAAATTATAGGACGTACAGGAAACTAAAATATGTTACGTCTAAAATTCCAGTTGTTGCACAAGTGTCAGAGACTGCGAATAGTAAAAGCGAAACTTTATAATTAAAAATGTATTGCATGTTACTTAAAGGTAAATTTTAACATTATTACTCATAGATCAGGCAGTTTGCTGTATCAGCAATTTTCACTCCAACGGGTGACATTTAAGGGCCGTTTTTATTCTAGTTGTCCTTAATCAACGTTTTATTAATCAACTTACAAATGGCATAGGTAAAATAAATATTTTTATTGATTTTGTGTGAATAAATATATCCCAGTTAAGGTGGCACGGTCGTATTTTTAGGATTTTTACCACTTTCTAGCACATCTAAAAATTCTACATTAAACAGTTAACTAAAGTACTTTCATTGTACTAATCAGAAACAAATTGAAAATGTATCATGACCGTTTACTTTGTTTTGCTGTTTTTAAAAACCTAAGACCACTAGAGCTTTTAGGTCTTTTATCATGCATGCAGAGAATACAAAATTCTCAAAAATTCTCCAAATTTTATTTTCACCTTTATGTAAAATTATTTCATATTTTTATACACCTCACTTATCCCTAAAATTCGGGAAAATATGTTCAGTTGATACTGTATTTTAAGTCCAACTACACTGTTGAGATATATTTTTGAGCTTTTTTAAACCTGTATAATGTCATTCCAAAATCATTTTTGCCTAGAAAAACACGAAAACTTTCATTGAAACACTTCTTTCTGTACTGGATGTGTAAAATTTTTATCAGGACATGAACTGAAAGTGAGAACATCATAATATTCAGTATGTTAAAAATAAGTGTTATGAAAGCGGCAAGGCGGATTCAGCCATTTTAAAAAAGGGGGTCCTAACCCAGAACAAAAGGGGGCAGTCTGGGGGTTCCAACTACATGTCCCTATTCAAATGCATTGATCGCTCAAAAAAGGAGGGGTCCAACCCCTGCCCCTCCCCCCTTGGATCCGCCACTGAGCGAGTACGGTATATAGCTTAATACATTTTGTATAGCTTCATGCATCGATAAAGTCCGTTTGTTTTGCTAATTTTATCACAAAATATACCTCAGAGGTTTTTTATCGTTCGGCTGCTATCATGTTGACGTATGTCCAAATACTTAAAGCCTATGGACCACAGCGGGTGCCATATTACCTATTATTTTTATTCTAAAACGTGCTTTTTATATAGAAATAAGAAGATGAGGTATGAGTGCCAAATGAGACATCTTTCCAAACAAAAGACATAATCTAGTTAAGTAAGCAGTCATAGGTTCAATGCCGAAACGTACGCTATAAATGACTCAAAAATTACTTGTGTAAAACAAACCAAACAAAACAAAACCAAAAAAAAAACCAAAAAAACCGGCCCAATATAATATATAAATGGAGAAGAAATCTATCTAATAAATAAAAACGTGTATAGGTTTGTATATATATAGGAGCCTGTATTTCAGTGGTTGTCGTTTGTTTATGTGTTACATATTTGTTTTTCGTTCATTTTTTTTATATAATGAAGGCAGTTAGTTTTCTCGTTTGAATTGTTTTACATTGTCATATCGGGGTCTTTTATAGCTGACTATGTGGTATGGGCTTTGCTCATTGTTGAAGGCCGTACGGTGACCTATAAATGTTAATTTCTGTGTCACTTGTGGAGTGTTGTTCCCTTGGCAATCATACCACATCTTCTTTTTTGATATAAGATCCAACGCTGCAATTTTCACAAAACATATCAAAGTTTCCACCTCGTCGCACATACATATGGATAACATCATTACAACTTATTTCCTAATGCATGTAGAGCAAAACTTTGGTTAGCTTGCTTGCTTTGTTTGTATATTGTACAATCATATTAGGATAACAACCAATTAAATTCAAATATAAAATATACAAGTTAAACTATGCCTATATATATTGTTTAAAGATGTCAATATTATTTTCAAAGCTTGTATAAACAACTATACACACAAAGCAAGCAAGCCAACCAAAGTTTTACTTTACAAGCATTAGGAAATCAGCTGTTATGATTTTATTCAGTTTGGCAAATGCCCAAGCCCGTTAAAAAAACGAAAACAAAATGAAACTACAGTTGCTGACTTCACTACCTTCAAAACAAAGGGAACAGTTTGGAAGTCTCATATACTGAAATATGACAAAAATAAATACTTATAGATTTTGTTAACACTGCCATGTATGTAAATATTTCTTCGCCTTTTTGACGAACACAAAATTTAAGGATCACACATGTATCTTTAATAATCGTTACGGAAATTGCTGTACTCGTGAATATTAGCTGTTATCGACGGCTAAATTTTTTACACGTCTAATAAGTTTGTCTCATGGGTAATTGTGTTTTTGGCTATTGTTTTGTTGCTGTCTGGTGGGCGAATACATGAAATCTCCGTGCCATCATCAAACATATTAATGGCTATATATCGGGTAATTCAAACCCTTTTTTCTTCGCATAGAAACAACTCTTTGTTAATCTGAGCATGGAAGGAATGCTTTGTAACACGAACCATAAATGAGGATACACAAAATGAAAAACTAAGCTAAATTGTGAATCCCGCATTGCACGAAAAAATGTGTTGTATTTCAGTAAATAACACGTGTTCTAGGTTGATTGTAAACACGTAGTAGTCCATCATGCATTGTTACTCATTCAGTGGATTGGTCAAAAACCTAGGTAAAAATAAATTGCGTCACATGTAAATAAACAATTACATGTGCGAAAACATAAGTATGCTAATTTATGCACTTTCATATAAGGTAGTGGTCCCGACCTGTTTAATCCATTTTAGTCTTGTGTTATTTGGGGAGATTATACTAGAACAGAAGACGTCCTTTAACACTGCTCGCCACACTATACAGGGAAAGCGCAACTACCACAAAACTACAATTGCATTGTTCTACTAAAAGCCATATTTGAACAATTATTTATAACTTTTGTTTGAACTGTGTTCCTTCCATTAAGTTTAGATTGTTCAAGCGTTATTGCATTGAACATCCATCATCCAGCATTCAATAAGCAAACATAATTATCTTTGGTTCAAATTCCCGACTGCCCAGCAGAATTGCTCCAGCTACAGTATATTTATGTTGATTTTATGAAGGTCAAATAATATGTTCATTTCCATGATCGTTTATATGGCGTTGATAACGATAGTCATTACGACAATAGTCACAGTAAGGAGTTCAAACCCTGTAATCGGAATGAAATTATTTTTTTCTCGTGTTAAATATTGTTTTAATTTTAATGGAATTTTATATATCATATTTGTATATTGGCGATGCATTTGTCTGCACGTTTGCTGTCAAAGAAGTAGGTGAACGCTCGTGGCTTTTATATCTTACTTTATTCAAATTAGAATCGGACTGTTCAATGTTGATGTGATGCATTTTTTGACCCTTTATAATCAAACCAAATCAAAATTGATTAATAGAAAGATAAGGTTCTAAAATAAAACCATATAATTTGCTATGATAAAAAAGAAAATGTTGACGGATATATACACAATGTCTAAATTTTTATAGTATTGACAACTATTGTGTAATAGCTACAATTTTATAAAGGTTTAGTTCATTTCAAAATTAGACTAATGTTAAATCTGACATCCGGAATAAAGTCTTCCCTTATGATTTTAGAGGAAATGTATTGATCATTTTCTCTTGTCATTTTTATATTGGTGTTGTTATGTAATTTTATAAAGAACATTCCAATGTAGAACATTATATTAATAACCAAAAAAAAAAACACAAAAAAAACCTAATCAAAATAATTATATTTTATAGATTACAAGGGGTAATTATCGATGTGACAGAAATCCAATGTGTTGACATATATTGACAATTGAAAGCTTTAAGAGTATAGTTTAGCTTTTGATTCATGTTAGCACTCGTGGCATATTGTCATCATGCATAAATTTAAAAAATGCATGATGTACGATAGAAATACATCAAAAAAATCGAACCCTTCATATAAAACTCGTTTATGAGAGGATAACAGATCGTTAGTTAAAATATTACAGTAACTGTTATGATATAGTTTATCAGACGTTAACACGGTTGTCAGTGGAAGACATTAATCATTCTGGCAATAAAATATCTCATTGAATCTCTAGTCCACATATGGATATATTTAATAGTAATTACCAACCTTCTTTACAATTGACGAATTGACAACCATATGATTACCATCACCACCTGAGTTTGATTATCTTACAGTTTAACTCTGAAGTTTCATATCACCCAGTCTACTTTTTCCATATTTAAATTTAAATTGAATTGATTTATTTATACGCTTAAAAATGAATAAGAGTCTGTTCTCATGGAAAGTTTCACATGTATTGTATTGTATCGTTTATAGCTTTCTTTATTGTTAAATATTTCAATGATTATGTGGTCAAGGTCTAGGTTTTCGTAATGTTTTTTGCTGTTGGGGATGTTCCCGACTTTTTTCTTAGATCATATGATATCATTGAAGTATTGCAATATAATTGCTATTAATCAAATGGGTATAGGTATTTATTGAGCATAGGAGATACTAGTATTCTACTGATTTTGTTTTTGTTTTGTCTCTCAATTCGTTTAAAAAGAACATAGTCATTTTTCTATTTTTGAACTGTAATTATACAAACCAATGTTTTCTAAAGTGGTGTTTTTCCCTTATGTTGCTGTATTATTTTCTGAGGATCATATAATATAATGTTTATGTAGTGATATTAATATGATAACACAAGATTGACTGTTGTACCCCTATTTTTGACATTTTTACTCTTTGAGTATGTTTGTTTTGTTCATGCGTCGTTGACAATGTAATGGAATTTGATGCGACTGTCATACAAGTGAGAGGTTTAGCTAGCTATAAAACCAGGTTCAATCCACCATTTTCTACATTAGAAAATGCCTGTACCAAGTCAGGAATATGACAGTTGTTATCCATTCGTTTGATGTGCTTGGACTTTTGATTTTGCCTTTTGATTTTTGATTTTCCTTTTTGAATTTTCCTCGGAGTTCAGTATTTTTGTGTTTTTACTTTTTTTTATAATATAAATGTGTTGCAATACTATGAACGTTTTTATCGTTTATTAAACAAATGGAAAACTACTTACAAAAAAGGACAAAAACAATATTTTTATTTATAAAGCGTTAACTGTTTTATTTCACCTGTAAGTACAAAATCAAGACAGCTGTAGTGCACTGTTCAAAAGTTATAAATCGAGAAAACAAATCCGGGTTCCAAACTTTATTCGACGGAAACACATCAACTAATCAAGAGAAAAACAACAGAACAACAGAAGCACTGAACTGAAGAAAAACATACACATAGAAATAAACTATTTGATAACAACTGCCATATTCCTGACGTCTTATAAGCATTTTAAAAAAAAGGTGGGTTAAACATTTATTTTTGAAAAAAAGAAAAAAAATGATCACTATATTTTAAGTAAAGCTATATTGAAATCAACGAAATACGTTTTGGTGTCATTGCTTTAAGTACCACAATTATGATTTAGATTTTCAATTATTTGCACCTCGAGCATCACCGAAAAACATTTATTGTCAAAATGAGCATCTGGTGCGGAAAAATTGGTACTGTTTATGAATTATTATAAGTTGATACCACATCTTCTTTTTCTACATTAAATTTTGTAGTTTTTAGAAAGGAAGAATAATTCGAACAAATTATAATATGCATCTTATGATATCAAATCAACATTTTGTCCTCCCTTCATTGAATCTTTAATAAAGTCAAACCATTAATACAAAAAAAAATTTTTTACTTACGTTTTACTTTTTATTTGAATACTGCTTTTACATAAGTTTTACAATCATTTCATTATCTTTATAACTTGAACTATGGAAAACCCTTGTTTGATAATCAGAATATTATCAATACGGCCTTTGTAATAAATAGTTGGTTTATCTCTAAATTTAGCACATCGTCATAATTGGTTGCATGCAGATTAGTATGACTCTTGCATGTCAAACGTTCATCACATAGTTTTCTGAAAATTACAAAGTATTAATAGGAAATGAACTCTTAAATAAAAACCTAATACTTCCGTGATGATCGCTTTATTTGTTCATGCATGATGATACATCATCACTAACACAATCTGTATATTCATTAATTATAAAGATAATAGCAAATAGTACTTTTTGTCATGACTAGTGTTTCGCTAGTTCCCAGGTAAAACAAATTTAATTTAGTCTTGTTTCAATCTAAAATCAGATACAGTGACAGGACGCCTACTGACAAAAAATTTGTAGAAGTACGGCCATTTAATATTTTTATTTGTACGAATTTGTAGAATATAAATACACACACTACTATTTTCGATTTTTACTGTAATATTTTCTATAAATAAAGGCAACAGTAGTATACCGCTGTTCAAAACTCCATGGACAAAAATTTAGCTATAACCATTCCTAATCTAATTTTTATTAATGCACGAAAATTGATGAATTTTCCCTCGAATTTGTTTAATGTCTTACTAAATTGTGAAAAGTTATACAGAAAGAAACCTGCAGAAAGAAAAATATCAATATATACTCAAATAATGCTAGATTACCGCTATTTGAGTCTTCATATTTGGAATTAAATAATTGTCGAAGAAATCAGACTAAACATGTCAAAATGGAAGAACTCGGTTTTGTAAATGTGTACGACCCGATTTCCCTAAAATAAAACAAAGCAGGATCAGGTTGTGTACTTGCAAATAATAGATACTCTTATATATGATGTTCAATCGGCGATAAATATCTAGTTGCAAAGGGCAACTTATTATATATTTGATCTGAAAACACATTAATTCCTCTGAGGAATATTTTTTTAATTTTACTGAACCATTACATTCCTATCATCAAGATGTTGTTTTTTTGTCTGTTTCGACATGCAAATCGAAAACTAACTATGATTCATGTGATGCCCTTAGTTTGAAGGTTTCAACGTAAAAAGACCGTGAAAATCTCTCTACAAGAGACATTTGAAAAGCAAAGTCCTTTTCCAACCTGGCTGTGAATTAATTAATTCCGGAACAGCAAAGCGGACATCAAATTTTAGAACGGGAGACCATATTTCTAAATCTGAGATTAAAGCGAATGGAAGAGCCTGGTATACGTTGACATGGATTTCCCAAGAAACGCAATCAAGATATTTAGGTCTTTCCACTTTTCGTGGAAAGACCTTTTGTTTTTCTTCTGATTATTTTTTATTAGGTCTTTCCAATTTTTCGTGGAAAGACCTTTTGTTTTTCTTCTGATTATTTTTTTTTCTTCTTATACCGTCTGAGATGCTTTTTTGTCTTACAACATATCGAATGGATTTTTTGGCCAATGATGTTGTACAGTGAAGGCGATTTCGAAACTCACCCTGTGTGACCGAACACTTATTCTTATAGGAGTTATCTCCCCGCGTCCCCTTTTTCTTGTTATCGCTATATCTCTAAAACCGTAAAATATTTTAGCAAACTGTTTTCACCAAATTGTTCGTCTACTCTTGAGAATGATTTGGTTTATTTTGACTTTAGTGATCGGAAGACATCTTATGGGAGTTATTTCCCTTTGAAAATTTAAGATAGGCGATTTGTTGGATCAATTCATACGTTATAAGTCGTAGAGGCCTACAGTCTTTTGATATGAAGTCCTTGGTCCATTTGAAGGAATTTAGGTCAAGGTCAAAGGTCAAGGTCATGTTCTAAATTTTGAATTTTGCTTGTTATCGTATACTTCAGAAACTGTGACAGTAAATGATATGATGTGTTTGCTAAAAAACTATCTACAATAAGGCGCAACTTCAACCTATTTCAGTCAAAGTGTTTTGGTTAACCCTTATAGGAGTGTTCTCCCCTTATGTATTTCAAATCAGTATTTCTCCACAACCATACAAGTGATTGACCTCCGGTCTTCCGTTTTGTGTTCACTGACCTATGACCTTGAAATTGAGATCAAGGTCAAAGGTCAAGGTCATGTTTTAAATTTTGAATTTTGCTTGTTATCGTTATTCAAAAGAAACTGTTACAGTTAATGATATGATTTGTTTGCCAAATTGCTGTTTACAAAAAGGCACAACTTTAATCTATTTCAGTGAAGTGTTTTGGTTAACCCTTATAGGAGTTTTCTCCCCTTATGTATTTGAAATCAGTATTTCTCCACAACCATACAAATGATTGACCTGGGGTCTTTTGATTTGAGATCCCTGATCTTTGACCTTGAGGTCAAGGTCAAAGGTCAATTTGACATGATTCTAGATTTTGACCTTTGCTAAAAATAATTTCAAGTCTTCTGCATATACCTATTAGTCTCATTTTTTATATCAATTTGAAGAACCAAATAACATCAACAAGGAGTGACATCGTTTTTTAAATTTCATTCTTATTATCGAGGTGGAAAGACCTTCAATTGTTCTCTGAAGAATTGGTTTTTAATTTTTTTTTTTCTGCCGTCTGAGATGCTTTTTTGTCTTACAACATATCGAATGGATTTTTGGCCAATGATGTTGTACAGTAATGGGGGTTTTAAAAATCACCCTGTGTGACCGAACACTTATTCGTATAGGAGTTATCTCCCTGCGTCCCCTTTTTCTTGTTATCGCTATATCTCTAAAACCGTAAAAGATTTTAGCAAACTGTTTTCACCAAATTGTTCGTCTAATCTCAAGAATGATTTGGTTTTTTTTTATTTGAGTGATCAGAAGACATTTTATAGGAGTTATTTCCCTTTGAAAATTTAAGATAGTCGATTTGGTGGAAAAATTTATACGTGATAAGTCGTAGAGGCCTACAGTCTTTTGCTATGAAGTCCTTGGTCCACTTTAAAGACATTGAGGTCAAGGTCAATGGTCAAGGTCATGTAATGAATTTAGAATGTTGCTTGTTATTCCAAAGAAACTGGGGAAGTAAATGATATGATGTGTTTGCCAAATAACTGTTTACAAAAAGGTCGAAGAGTTTTGGTTAACCCTTATAGGAGTTTTCTCCCCTTTTGTATTTGAAATCAGTATTTCTCCACAACCATACAAGTAATTGACCTAGGGTCTTTTGATTTGAGATCACTGACCTATGACCTCAAAAGAGTTCAAGGTCAAAGGTCAATTTGACGTTCTAGATTTTGACCTTTGCTAAAAAATCTTTCTGGCTTATTATAAAACAATTAAGTCTTCTGCATAAACCTATTAATCTTATTTTTTTTATATTAGTTTGATTTACCACATTACATCAACACGGAGTGACATTTTCTAACATCGCTTTTTTAAATTTCATTCTAATTATCGAGGTGGAAAGACCTTCAATTGTTCTCTGAAGAACTGGTTTTTAATTATCATTGTTTTTGTTGTTGTCATTAAGGTTAGTATTTCATTACGCAGTAAACACTATTGTTTTTGAACACAAATACTCATAATTTTGTACGCATACATGAGAACAATTTTGCAACTATCTATCATTTATTAGTTTACCTCTTTACTGACAGTTTTGGCAGCTGATGTCGTGGGAAAACAATGGAACAGGTTCAGATTATTCCAGAGACAAAATTAAGCACACATGTTTCTAAACAATCTTATACAAAAATATATTAGAATCGATTCAACGGAAACAGTTACAGATTTACCATTATTGTTTCAAATAATACAGCATCAACAAAATTACTAACCATAAATAAGACGAGATTTTTGACTTGTGAAATGTACTTCAAAGTAAGGTTCGAGTATTACTTTTAAACGAAAGATATCTGAATAAATCTATTTAATGTATATGTTTACCAAAAAGAGTGTACCTAATGAACCCTCCATTTATTTCGAAGAATGTGGTTTTGGAAAAAAAAACAAATGCTGAATTTTACTTGCTTAAGACTGCACTACACTATACGATTCAATGGAAAAGACCTAACTGTTATTTTATATCTCAACAAGTCTTATTTTAAGTAAACCATGTCACAAATACTTCTGGTGCGTCCAACATTATTCATAAATCTGTATTTTGAAATTCTACCAAAGCCCTTTTGCGTGACAGTTTTTGCAGTAATAACTCACGGATGATAACCCTTTAAGCAACTTGTAGGTTCACTGATTTGTGTTAGACTGTTTATTTGAATAGAGAAGGATATTCGATGTAATTTAGACTGATTAAACAGACAATAACTATTAAGAATTGTTTTATTCAATGTCTTTTTGGTCATTTGGCATGTTTAAAGGAGAGAAAAAATCAAATATATTTTTTATTTAAGAATGGTAGAGAAATTTTCAATGTGGCAAGAAAACAAGATCGGTGACAACTTCCTTTTTAGTTCAACTAGACAAAAAAAAATTTCAATGAAACTACAGGGCCAAATTAAACTTGACCTAAATCATCATTATGGTATCTAGTTTTAAAAATGAATCTGATGACCCCACCAATCAACCAATATGGCGGCAGTGGCCAAGAATATAAGATGTCTATTATACGAAGGCATTTAGAGCAAATTTGACGATGGTAAAATGTTCATCAAGTCAAGATTTATCTGCCATGAGATTTTCAGACGCATCAGACATCCTGTTGATGTGTTGATGCACGCGACTTGGTAATTTTAAGTATTTGTTTTTAAATCTTGAAAATTATCGTAAATAAAGAAGGTGCAAAAGACACCAGAGGAGCAGTCAATTTCAAATGATTTCTTATCTTGTCGTCTTGAATACTGTAGTGACCTCTATTTCTTATAACACTGCAGTGCATAGTCAAAGGTGAACGACACTAGCCTGTAGTTATTTTCTCAAAGCATATTTTAAACCTATGTTGTCATAGTTTATTTCAAAATTCTATCTCATAGACATGATAGAAATATGTTGATGCATACATTTTTTTTAATCTATGTAAATTTTGACAATTCTGCACGACGTGTAGTTAGAAAAATAGCACCATTATTTTTGTTTCCTGTTTTAAGCATGAACAAATCCACAGTTTTGCAAAGTATGAAAAAAAATATATCTATGGAAATATATACCAATGATCCAACTTAAGAAAATTTTAAAGACTAGACAAATGACTAATTCATGGTATTGTGGTGATGACTTTACAAAAAACGTATGAGGTTCCCATTCTCATATTTTTTGTTTATTGTTGTTTTCTAGGACTGAAGTTTTCCTTTGGGCGTTTATGTTTGACCATCGTCCCAGGTAAACTCTCCAAGAGTTATACCAGTTAAGAGATTATAGTCTGAAACGGTCATATTAATTTTTACATAAACTTAAAAGTATGAGAATATCGGATACAATTTAGTATGATATTGATGTGTACATGTAAATTGCAACTACTAAACAATATGAACACAGACTAAACTAAGGCAAAAGATTGGGAAAAATCATTTTATAACAAAATACAAAGTTTAAAGAGAACATATTCTTGATACTTAACTCTATATTAATATATTTCTATACATATTTTTTGTTACAAGGTAATTAAATCAAGTATTATATGATAAGTGTAAAACAATTTTGATTATTTAAGGTCACAGTTAAAAGCATTGGATTATATTTCTTTTGATGAAAGTGTCAGTGGTTGAATGTTATGTATATATAAAACGTGTTAACATTGTAAATACCATAACAACGATATATCTGATATAAATATATTGACAACAAAGAATACACACGCAGACATAGGTCCCATATAAAAAATATCACAAACTTAAAAAAATGAACTATTTAAAATACTACAAAGGTCAATAGATCAAATATGAGGAGTACTGTCATTCAATTTCCATGAAAATACAATATGCCAATGTTAAAACAAACAACTTCCAAAACAATATCATTCACGTTCAATTGGTTCCCATAAATCTCATAGATCTAAACTAATCGATGTTGAAACATGCTTTTCCTTCTGCAATGGACGACAAGACGGTCGAACTGTGTTACTGAGAGCCTCACTTTCAGGCTCTTGTAAATGCATGGGTTTCCCTTCCTCGTCTGTGTGTTCTAATTCATACGCATCATACACCTCAGAATGCTTTCTTGATCGACACTGTTGCTTGATTTTATCTAAAACTGTATAAGAAAAAACTATTAGTTTTCTTTTTTAATATCGTTTTTAAACAAAATTGTGGTAATCTGCTTGAATTGAATTATTCTAGATTTTCTTTTTTATCAGAAGCATCTCTTAATAAAAGCATACCAATTAAAAAAAAAATATTTGAAAGTTAATACTTGCATAAGATTTCGATTAATAGGTGACCATGGGGTCACGCATAAAAATGATTGACTTTTTAAACTGTTGCTTGGTTTTATCTGAAATTGTAAAAACAAATAAGTTCTCCTATTTTCATTTTGGCTTTAAACAAAATAATGGCAATCTGCTGGAGTTAAATTACTCTAAACACATTAAGAATTGTATTACTCTTATAGTCCCAGGAGCATCTCTTCACAAAACATAGCAATTGAATAATGAATTTGAAAGTGAATACTTGTATAAAATAGGTGATCATTGGATTATACATGGAAATAATGAAAAATGTTCTTCAATTCATAGAATAATTCAAGAAACAAATTTGTTGTTATACAAACTAGAATAGAAACAAATACATTATACAGTCAAGTCTGACATGAAAGGACTTTTTTTTACAACAAAAGTCCATTACCCTAAAAATTTGCAACAAATTAGTTACTGGTTATAAGGAATTGGAAAATCACATATCAAAGCTTGGATGTTGGAAATGATGCTATTTAAAAGCCACATGTAAAATTGATTCTTTTTTTAGTTTGCTTATTTGTAAATCTTTAGTGATTTTAAAAAAGGGTGCATATTATTGAGCATTGTATTCCTATTCTATTTATACTTATTGACAAAAGTTTTTGAAATAATTGACATTATTGTATAGTAGCAAAAGGTTGTCATTCAAAGATAATGTATATTCTAAACTTTTCACATGAAATCAAATAGACATAAATAAAAATCGTTATTATATGATTGAACGTGTGTGTTTCTTTATTTATACGATTTATCATTATGATTATATATTGGTTTACATGACTGTCGGAAGTTTTCAATGGATAATAAGTCTACACAAAATTATGATAAGTCTATGAATTGTTAGTTGTTTCTTTTGATATCGTTATACTATGAATATATGTTTTAGAATTTTATAAATCAAACATAATAATGTTTGTCAAATTTGTGAACATGAATTTGTCAGCTAATTCCCCTTAAAAGTTTCACCATATTGTTTAAAATAAGAAAAATATCACCAATCAGGTAAAATGTAATAGTTTTGATTATGTTGATTTATTTGAAGAGTTTATATTTGTTTACTTTTGCTTTTTACAGTTCCGCTTTATCTATCATGGTTTTCTGCAAAACATGTAACAGTGGGTATAATTATATTTCTAAAAATTTACACTTCTAAGGGGATCTATTGGTGATTTGTTGACTAATATTTCAAGATCTAATTTAGCTAAACATTTGAAAACTTGTAATTTATATATTCGCTATCTATTTCTGCAAAATGTGGATAATTCATAGTAATGTTCAATTGATGATTTTGGTCTGCGCGACTGATTTATCATGTTAAACTTTAATTATAGATCTTATCTTGCCAATTATTTTTTAATATTAAAGACAGACTCTTCATATAATCTATAAATTCTATCAATCTCCTTTGAAAGACAACAAGTCCTATTAGGAATCAATTAAGGATTTCTGGTAATTTGATTCATTTGTGGATCATGTGGTGCTGTTCATGTTTTTTTTAAACTTAAAATCTGTAAATCAAAAGATACAAAAAACTCGGAATTTTCCAATACATTCTATGGGTAATGATTCTTAACCTGTCATTTTAGGACCGATTTTTCCAAGATGGATATAAAGCTTGTCTCCTCAGGGCATTACTTACAATTTCGACAAAAATATAAAATATGATATTTATTATTTCAAACGTCGCAAAAGGCAGATATGATGACAAAATTATGTTATTTTAGTTCATATTTGAATGATGACATTCAACTAAAATACAAAGACCTTCACAAATGCTGTTCATGATGTTTATTGGAGATCTAAATTTAATCTTTGCACATGGTGGTGGATTTTGTTTTCTATTGACAGACAAAAACTGTCCTGTTCAAATAAGAGTAAAATATGAGTAAGTTATATTTATCATAGTAAACACACCAAGTATAAATAAAGATTGAAAGAGTTTCATAAACTCAACTAAAGTTAAATATTTCTGTTCATACTGTAACTGGTAATTATGTATTTTTGGATAAACGTATCATTAAAAACTCTCTCCATGTTATAATGTTTAAACTACATTTAAAACTTTGAGTCAGATTAAATGTTTAAGCTGCAGTGTAATTCTTCTACTCATTTTTTTAAAATATGGTATAAGTGAATATATTGTAATTATATATGACCTTATTAATTTTGTTTGAATGTTAAAAATCTTTAGAGATACCATAATAACATAAACTATAAAAAAGGCTGACAAAATGAATATTGAAACTCATCATTCGAAAACAAACCAAATAGCATCAATACAATAAACAGCTGCGCCATGAGCGGATGATACACCCTACGTCTGTTGTGGAAGTTGAATGCAATATCATAAATAGTTTCTGAGAAATTTTTAAGCAATAATCATATATTGTTTTTGAGATACGGCGGGACATGTGAACCCCTCTCTTTTTTTTTTTTTTTTTTTTTTTTACAAAAAACTAAATATCACTCAAATAAAATTTTTAATCAAAACCAAAAAGTATACAGATCTTAAGGTAGATGGGGTGTCTAAATTATAATCCATAGAATCTTTTAATAATTTGCCAAAATGTAGTTCATATCCTGCTTGTTTAAAAACATTAATAAAAAGAATGGGTCACCGGACTTATTTTCACGCTACAGGTTGTTCAAAATTGTCAAGATTTTGTATAGATTATGCATGGAAAACCCACTTTTCCGCCATAAAACGCAAACCACACCATAGAATTTTGAGATAAAATATGAGAAGATATCTTCAATATTATGCTTTCAGATAAGAAAAAGAAAAAATGGGGTCACCGGACTCGTTTTCTTGCTACATGTAAAAATGGGTAAATTCCTAACACATTCTATTGTAAAAGTAACACTATCTGAATTATCTGCCCTTGCATTTGAGTTGCCTCCCCTTATTTCACAACGTTGGAAAAAAATGACTCAAACAAAAGAATTCTTTTTTTTGTAAAATACAATCATAAATATGATCAAACATGGCATTTTCTATATTATAATGAAAATTCTTACACATGAATTACCTACTACTATAAAAATTTGCACATTTCATCAAAAATCTAGACCTTGTTTTCTAGTATTTCAAAATCCAAGATGGAGGAAGACACCCTATTTACCTTAAGACTAATATAACAAAGAAGTGTATAAAGTTTAAAGCAATCATCATAAATTGTTTTTGAGATACGGCGCGATATGTAAAAAAATCCTCCCCCTTTTTTTACAAAATATCAATATCTCAAAAATAAAATTTTGAATCATCACCAAAAAGTATACAGATATTAAGATTGATATTACAAAGAAGTGTATAAAGTTTAAACCAATAACTATAAATCGTTTTTGAGATACGGCGCGACATGTAAAAATAAAACCTCCCCCTTTTTTACAAAATAATCAATAACTCAAAAATGAAATTTTGAATCATCACCTAAAAGTATACAGATCTTTAGATAAATATTACTAAGAAGTGTGTAATGTCTTAAGCAATAATCAAAATTGTTTTTGAGATACAGTGCGACTTGTGTAAAAAAAACACACCCCTGTTTTAGTTACAAAGTGCTGTTACTCAAAAAGTTTTAATTTCATTTTCACCAAAAAGTATACAGATCATTTGACCATCATAAGAAACAACTATATAAAGTTTCATGAAATTTGGATAAGTCGTTCTCAAGTTACAGTGCGACATGTTTACGCCGGACAAACAGACGGACAGACAGACGGACAGATGGACGGACACCGGACATTTTTATACCATTATACGTCCCGTTAAAATTTTGACGGGCGTGTAAAAAACGAAAAACAAAAACAAATCCGCCAAAATGATAAGCAAATCTTTTTCTATATGTGATACCCATACAATATGGATTCAGGCTATATTTTGTTTATGTTACTTTAAGAAACAGAAAGTATCTTACCTTTGCATTTCCATGATATAAGTATGATGATGCCGATTAAAATAAAAGTTCCAACCACAGTACTAATAATCTTAATAATGGACTTGGTCTTGTCAGATTCACCTATAATTACAAGAACAATTAACTAATATTGGTTTTTTTTCCCTTTTTGTACAACAATTTAATCAACATGTGGACGATAGAAGATGTATTTAATTATCATTGACATTTAAAGATGATCATCTCGTAAAAAATAATCTTCTATGCCACTACTTAACAATAGCCCTGTACTTAGCAAAGTTTGCAAGCAATTTTGAAATTATTTTTTGCAAAGTAAAGTTCAACTTTTTAAAATAACCCAACATGATGAAAAACCTTGCTAAATCGTTTATATGTTTGAATGCTGTAGCTTGTAAAGTATGAAATAAGAAAACAATTGAGAAAAATCAAGATGCACTTTGGCTATTGCTCACTAATGATATCTCCACTACAAATATTTGGTATACAGGAAATTGATGAGAAATGGATATGAAAATAGATCACATGGTATAGTAGCTCAAAATATTCCAATTATATTACAACTATGTTTAAGAATATATTCGTATTAAGTTAACAGGAAAATGATGAGTAATGGATTACAGAAAAGTACCACAAAGTACAATGCATGCCTTCATAAACATGGATAAAGCTTGTTGCATACTTTCAAGAAGTATTGATATAAAATCCTTACAAATAAAAAAAAAAGATGACAAACATTTCACCCGATAGACCAACAAATGGCTTTACACACAAAGAGAATCATTTAAAAAATAGAAAACTTCCTTTATGAAAATTAGAATGATAGGCTTGTATTTACCACTGTGATTGTGTACTAGAAACTTCAAATTGTCAATTACCAACTTCTATGACAAAATTTAAAAAATTGTATTTTGTTAAAGAACAGAAGACTAATATCTTCACTTAACAAAACAGTTAAGTTGTAGAAATAAGAAATCATTATCAAATTATTGAAAATTAAATATGAACTTGCCTAATTTACTTAAAACAAGCATTCTAAGACTATTTAGTGACAATACATAGTCCCTTCTGGTTACAAAATTCAAAATTCATTCAACTGGAACAGATCTATATTTTTTCGTGGTGCTAACTATATATATATATATATATATATATATATATATATATAAGTCTGAAAATTACACCAAACAGTGTTAGAGTTAGATTTTATACTGACAAATTTTTGTCCGTCCCTCAGCGGGATTCGAACTCACACCTTTGATACACTACAGCACCAATCGCTTAGCCTCATGTCCAGCGCTCTAGACCACTCGACCACATCCGCTATATAAAAATATAACTTCAATAGTCGTAGTGTTACCTTGTCACGGAAGGTGAATCTAGAGATAGACATGAGACACGTGATTTTTAAGCGTGTGTAGATGTTATATTATTATTTTCATACACAATGTATTTATTATTTGTCAGCAATCTAACTCAACAATTTTTATATATCATATAGGATCATGATTCATTTCATTATACAGTCACTAGAAATAAGTATATTATACAAACAAGTCTAAACAAGTGACAAACCATACAATATACATGTCCACTGGATCTAAGAGTGATATAGATACAATATATATATATATATATATATATATATAGAACAAATAGCAAGTCAATATCTCCAAACATGATGAAAAAGGTGTGGAAAACTGATTATTTAAGTGACTTTTGTATGTCCAAGGACTACAACTCTTCACCAAGAAACAATAGATCTGAACAAAATTCAAATTGTATCTGATTAAACTATCAAATTATTAAGCATGATGACAAAAAGTCAAGAAAACAGATTATATATTATTAAGTGAATTTTATTAGTGAAAGGACTAAAACTATGCTTAAAACCATTAGACAGGAAAAAAAATTAAACTTGGTCTGTAAATTGTCATGATAAAACTACATACAAATTATGAAAATAATATCCAAGGGCATGCACAAGAAGCAACTGAATGTATGAATGATTTTTTTTTATGAAAGTCCAAGAACCATAACTCTGCATACAAACATCAGACTCGAAAAATATTCACATGTAATCCGTTACTTGTCATGATAAAACAATGCATAAAATATCAAATCAATATCTACAAGGATGAAGACAATAATTTGAAAAACTGGTTTGCCGTCTGATGGATGGCCAGACAGACAGACAGATGGACAGAGGGCAAACCTTACGTCTCCTTTCACTTCGTTGGTAGTGGAATACCAAGCGAATATACTTACAGTTTCAAGTATCATGAAAATTAGTTGAATAAAATAGATAAGATGTCTCATGAACTAGTTAATAGCATCACTATAAATCAAATTAGTATCTAAGACTGCATTTGCATAACCTACTTCCAGAATTAGATGGTGTAGTAATTGTTCTGTTCCCAGGTATTGTACTGTAGCCAGTGATTCTACTGTTTCCAGTAATTGTACTGTGTCCAGTGTGTCCTGGATAGGATGGTACTAAATTAATAAAAAAACATGTTTATAGAATTGAGTTGATCATGATGTCACACTGTATTGAATCTTGAAGTAATTTTAAGAGACTGCATCATAAGAAATGTCTTATTGTTATTAAGGAAACTCCACATTTTTTTCACTATATAAACAAATTTTTTTCCGTAAGTTACAAGAATCTTTCTTTAAAAAATAAAATATATAATAATAAACAATAATTAGTAATGCTTATTAGCTGCAAATCTGAATAACATTGTACACTTCTGTGGGTGTAACAGTCTGATTGAGCAGAAGGACATTGAATACTTTTGTAAATCTAGACACAATAAGAATAAAAGTTGCCCCGTGATGTAGGAACATCACAAAAGTTTAGATCTTTTTCACAGATTATATCAATTAGTCAAAAAATTTACTCTTTGAATGAAAATAAAGGATATGGTATATTTTCATGTCGGAAAAACACTTTCATAGTTTTGTATTTCATATAAACTATGAGACCTTCAACACAAACCAATGAAAATTAACGGCAGCTGCTGCTGTGAGTAATTCCAAGTCCATTGAAATAATTTCTAAATTAAACTCATCAAACAAACAAAAACAATTTGGAATTTGGATTATTTCCTTTCTCATATGTTGTTAAATAAAACAAAATTAGAAATAAATATTATATACTAACCACTGCAATTTTCTTTTTCGTGAAAAATGGAATAATTCATCCCCTCAATGTTGCATGTTATATTATACGAACAGATAATGCTAGCTTTTCTATACTCAATTAACCTTGTTGTCAGGGTCATGTTTCCATATTCGTTAGAAGTTATAGTGTCATTCAAAATGGGAAGCTATAAAAGAAAATAATGAATCAATAATAACAATATGCTCATTATTAATATATACATTATTGTTTTCGTAGTAAAATAAACAAAACATTTAAGAATGGGAAGAAAATATAAAGGGGCCAAATAATAATCCACCAGTCAAAGTAAAAAAGGAATACCACATGAATTTGTCTCCTTTAATCATGTTAACAAATACATTCATCATAAATACCAGGAATAATTTTGCATTGACGCCAGACGCGCGTTTTGTCTACAAAAGACTCGTCAGTGACGCTCGAATTCAAAAAAGTTATGAATATGACAATACCACTGATAATTCATTAATACTCATGATACTTATCGTTTTTGTTGCTTACAATTTCAAACTATTTTAACACTTTCTCCGTTAACATGAGCGTAAATAAACTCACCATAGATACCAGGAAACCTAATTGACCAAAAAATAAATTTAATTCTAACTTGTATTTGTTCAATTATTGTTTTTGAATTTTGCATACATAAAGTAAATTTTTTTTAATTGTTACTCCAGAATGACTGTGTTTGAATTGACTCAGTATTAGACATCAGTAATGAATGGTAACATTTTTATAAACATTAGTCTAATTAAAATTGCAATCTTCAGAACAATTCTTAATTGAATAAATCCTTATAACAAAATACCTGTCTTTCCGCTTACCCTACATGTACACTAAATATCTCTTGGTAATTTTTGAACAAGCACTTTTTAGGTCGGACTGTGTTGCCTGTTTCAACATTGGGTTTAACAAGACCATAACTTAAAAAACATAATTTGCCTACCTACATACATACCTTAAGTTGTTTTGCATGTATGCAGAAATACTGGTTGTATTCAATTTGGCCTAAATAAAATGTAGAATACCTGTATAAAGCATGGTGTGTTTTGTCCAACTGTCATGATCTTTATATTTGCTTCCAAATCATTAGGAGTATACACTATAAATAATATAAAAAAAAAAGCAAACATAAAAATGCTGTCATCAAATCCAAACAGATGAAAATATGGCACAGACAAACTTAATCCATGCACTGCACATTTATTGAGAGGAAATAATAATATGTCAAGCATTAAACATATGACCAATTAACTAAGATATCAATAGGCTTTTCCCCCGTAACTATTTTTTATTTAAGGTAGATTCATGGTATACCGCCATCTTGGATTGCACAATCGCAGTACAAAATCGGTATAATTATTTGCCTAAATCTGCAAATTTGGAGACAGATTTGCAATTCAATGGTTAGACTGTTTTTTCTATTTAACTATTTTTTATTTAAGGTAGATTCATGGTATACCGCCATCTTGGATTGCACAATCGCAGTACAAAATCGGTATAATTATTTGCCTAAATCTGCAAATTTGGAGACAGATTTGCAATTCAATGGTTAGACTGTTTTTTCTATTTAAAGACAAATTGTTAATTAATCATATTATTCAAAATATTTTAACAATATCAATTTTTTTGGTATAAAAATTATTTTTTTCAAATGAGCCATTTAAGGGGAAATAACTCTTTTAGTACAAAATGTATACTGGGGTAATAGGGAAATTTTTTATTTTTACTTGTAGCAAGAAAACAAGTTCGGTGACACCATGTTTTCTTTTTATTTTCTTAAAACATATTATGAAACCTTTCTTCTCACAATTTATTTCAAAATTCTATCTCATAGAATTTTTTGTATGCACACTAATGTGTTTTTTCATGAACAAACTAAACGAAATTTGGCAATTTTCAACGACCCATAGCTTGAAAAATAGCACGGTGACCCATACTTTTTATTAAATTTTTGAAAAGAGCATAATAAATCTTCATTTTGGTAAATTATGAAAAAATTCTGTCTCAAAAATTATATACTTGTGATCTACCTTAAATCTAGCAAGAGAAAAGTTTCCATTCTGAAACTATTTTAAATTTATTACTTTTTAGTGAAAGCTACCTTGACCTATTGACCCTAAAAATGAAAGGCTTCCACTCTTATCTTTATTTTCCATTTGTAAAGGTTTCATAACAATAAAGCTAGAACAATTTGTTATCATCAAGAAATATTCCTATAACCTTATGAAAGATCAAATACTAAGGGTTTTCTACCTCAGGCATATATTACCTTAGCTGTATTTGGCAACACTTTTAGGAATTATGTATCTCAATGCTCTTCAACTTCGTACTTTATTTGGCCTTATTTTATAACTTTTTTGGATTCGAGCGTCACTGATGAGTCTTTTGTAGACGAAACGCGCGTCTGGCGTATATATTAAATTTAGTCCTGATATCTATGATGAGTTTATTCACATCTTTTAGCCTTAATACTGTTTTTGAAAGAGATACACCCAACATACCATATTGTATGATTTTTTCATCAATTATATTATAAATAAAATTATATTTTTGAAAGGCTAAATATAAAACATACCAACGAGTTTATCTTGCACTATCTCCCCAAAAACTTCGTTCTTTACAATTCGTATAACACTGGAATCACCATTTAGATGAAACAAAATTACACTTTCTAGTTGGAAATTATTGATGCACATTGTGCACCAAGTTTCATTACTAACTAGAGTTAGGTTTCTTCCTTTTTGACTTTCATCAGATGAAACTGTTTCTCTGCCAAAGTCAACCCAACACAATCCATATTTTTCTACCTGTCTGTAATTTATACAGAACTTGTCTCCCTCCTTTATTATATGTTTTATCAGTTCTATGTCTGCAATAAAGAAATGAATTGAAAAAAACATTTTCTCTTTTACATAACAATAAATTATTTTTTTCTATTTTTGAACACTTCTGAAGTGTTTCGTCTTATGTAGACGAAACGCGCGTCTGGCGTATAAAATTATAATCCTGGTACTTTTGATAACTACTGAATCAAATTTAAAGTATCTTAAGTAGATAAATAGCTTTTATTTTTCGCAATGCAGATCTATAACTGGTTAAGATAATCTATCACAAGCTTCGAACAGTCATATTCATATATTTTCCGTTTTTTTTCAAATGTTGTCGTAAACAAAGTTGTTACGTCAACGAAGTTTTCCTTTTATAATTTGTTTTTTTTAAACGTTGTATGCAGTCAATAACATCAAACGAAAATTAGCCGTATAGAAAATATTAATACTATACAGTGATGTAACATTTGTAATAATATGAAACACCATTTTGTCAAACATAAGATTTTCTACGGCCTCAACCTAGCACGAGAAACAAACACCTTTAAAACAATAGATAACCTTAGGATATGGAATATCCAATTACGACAAAAAATCTGTTAATGCACAAAAAAAACCACAAACACACATACGGCTAAGGAACAGCGCTGGTTTGTAATATAATTTTGTTGATTTAATATATCATGGATGTATAGCATGGGGCTCCCCTTTCTTGTTCATTCATAATATAATTACGACTGTATTTTGTTTTTTGTTTTGTTCTTGGCTCATCAAAATATTATATTCCAGATGATTTAAGGATGTTCGCTTGTCATGTTTTGAAATTTTTGTAAGATTTTCTGATTCTTCTGGTTTTATCCTTTTGAATGCCTTAAACAAATTTGCCAATCAACCCATATTTGTTTTTTTTATTAATTTCTTACATGTAAAATTATAAGCCATATGTAAAATTCTTATAAAATTTCAATTGCTAATATCTCGTTATCAAGCACATTGACCTTTATATTTTTGTTTTGCTCTTTTGAATTCTTTATTAATTCCCTATCATTATAAAGTAGTGTTTTGAAAAGCTTATTATTTTGAAACTGAGAAGTGAACTCCCTTAAGTCTTCTATCAACCTCTGTATGTTGTTTAAAACTGATTGATATGCCCTAGACAACTGAAGTTATTATGCTATTGTTGATAAATACCCTACACATTTTGTTATTAAGAATTAAGGCTTCTTTTCATATTATAATACCAACTTATATTGTCTCATCTCCCGTATTCTTCAATAAAGTCCATGCATCCTGCCATTTTTAACATTTAAATCACAGCAAGCACCTTGATATTTGTATGACGTGCAAAACAGAATATCTCTAATCAGTGATATCAAAGGCTATCTTAATATGCAAATCTAAAAGTTTGAAATGTGATAATTCGCTTTTTTGGAGGAACAACAATTTTCAGTGTCAATACAACAAGTGAATTTGGCGAATTTGGTTCACATTATTTCAAGCTACTGAAATTCTGTAGCAAGTAATGCATGCTAACATTTTTTATTAATCCTCTAAAACTAATTACCTGTCAAATTGTTGTCAGTGGCTTCTGTACCTGCTGCAACTGAAGTAAAGAAAAACATTAGAAAAAAATATAATTAAAGGCAAAGGCCAGGCAGGATAACTGAAAAAATTAAATCAACAACTAAGCAAAAGATTGATTGTATCACAAAGAAAAGCTACCCCTAGTTTACAATGTACTACACGTTTAAACCTAAAACTGCATTAAATAAATTATCATCATCCATAGTTTCAAATCTTGTTCATTCATAATACAATTATTACTTTTTTAGTTAATTGAGAAGAAAAATACTATATAAATATCAAGAAACGCTTTTTTTATGTAAATTGTCTACAGACATTACTTACCTTCTGTAGTAGCAAAGGCCGGTTTTACATTCCATAAACATACCAGTATTACTAGAGTCAGTAATTGTGTTGTCCTACAACTAAACAATTGGACCATTAAAGTTAAAAGAATGAATCAACTTCTTCCAATTTTTAGCTAAATAAAAGTGACCCCCTAAATATTTAATCTTGATCTGGTTATAAGCATTGTGTATTAATTTCATAACATTAAGTTGAGGCTTACTTACGTTAAAGAACGA
The DNA here is from genome assembly GCF_963676685.1 of Mytilus edulis. NCBI lineage: Eukaryota > Metazoa > Mollusca > Bivalvia > Mytilida > Mytilidae > Mytilus > Mytilus edulis. Next base: position 4,711,464 of record NC_092349.1, read on the forward strand.
AACGAAAAATTCAGCAAAATTTCCATTTGTAGAGGGGTTCAACTGTAGAACAGCTAACGTGATACCACCAAAATTCCAACGTTACCTGCATATTGTGGTTATAAGCATTGTGTAAAAGTTTAATGGTATTTGGTTGAGGCAAACTAGAATGAGAGAACGGAAACAAAAATGTCAACATTTTTTCTATTTGGAAAGGATCGTTACTTTAGAACGGTTGAAAAAGAGAGACTGGAACGGTTGAAACGACTAAATTCTTACTGTGTTGTGTGGTATTTTGTTTAAGTTAAATAACATTTGGATGAGTCAATTTTTTTATGTTTTGCTACAATGTGTGTAGAAATTCCCAAAATAATTCACATCGAGGAAAGAGGTTAAATTTAATTAAAATTTGATGATGGACTAAAATGTTAATTTTTCTGGAAGGATCAATAATATACTTGTAAATGAAAAGATTACAAAAAAAACAGTGACGACAGAAAATAAGATGAGGTCAAAACGACAAACAACTTTCATTGCATACACCATCTCATCTTTGGACTGTAGCTCTTAGTCCGTATGATATTTTGTGACTTTGAGACTTCTAAGACCTAAGAGCAACAGTTACATTAGTTATAAAAAGAATGACAGAAAACTAGAAAATAACTTAGATTTCACATCATACCTTCTGTAACCTGCTGAAATTGCAGCATCATTGTTGTTTGAGACTAAATCTGAGAAAAATAGAATATTGTTAATTTGTGGAAGCTACTACCAACGTAGTTATAAACAACACATTAAAACACTTTATAATTTCAAATATGGTTTAAATGATTTGGAGTTATAGATTTACTACTTTTATTAATAAGATGTGTCTCTGACGACAGTTATTTACTTCACAAGACATAATATGTTATGTTACTTATTTTCTAATTGCAGATATCTGTGTCAAATGTCCTGTAAGGGCCATTTATTGTAGTATGTTATGATTTTGTTTGCAATTCCAGAAGATTTTTTAAAAAGGAAATGTCAAATTCTTCTTGTTACAATAATTCACATATTCCAGTTCTGAATCTCATCAGTGGTTGTCTAATGTCATATCTTAATTCTTTTTGTTATTAAATTGTATGTCTATAATCAGCCTTAAATGCTAGTAAATATGACTTATCTCCCGTATTCCATACAAAAATAAATGCATAATGTCATGAATTACAGAAAGTCACCTACTTTTTTATATGATAAAAAAAGGAAATACAAAACTTAAGGGTTGTCTAACGTCATAGCTTTATGTTTTTTGTAATAAAATCTTTTTATTATCATTAGATTATTGATATATGTTATTTGATCATTAAAATGCTATGTTCGAGATGATTTAAGTCTTCTATAAACATCTGTCTGTTGTTTAAGACTGATTGATGTGTCCGAGACAACTTTGGTTATTGTGTTATTGTTGACAAATATCCTATACATTTTTTTCTAAACAATAAAGACTTATTTTCAAATTATAATACGAATTTATAATGTCTCATCACCCCTATTCCAGAATAAATTCCATGCATCCTGCCATTTTTAACATTACAAAAATCACAGCAAGCACCTTGATATTTGTATGACGTACAAAACAGAATATCTCTAATCAGTGATGTAAATTGATCGTGTGCATCTTCTTTTACTAACAAATCACAAAGAAATTAAATCTTTTTATAAAATTTAATTTTAAATATCAAATTACTTATGCAAATCTAAAATTTAAAAATTTGATAATTGACTATTTTGGATGAACAACCATTCCAGTGTCAATACAAAAAGTAAATTTGTGAATTTGGTTCACAATATTTCAAGCTATTGAAATTCTGTAGCAAGTAATGCGTGCTTACATTTTTTTTAATCCTCTTAAACTAATTACCTGTCCAATTGTTGTTTGTGGCATCTGTACCTTCTGCAACTGAAATAAAGAAAAAAACATTAGAAAAAAAATAATTTAAGGCAAAGGCCAGGCAGCATAATAAAACTTGTAAAATCAACAACGTTTAACTAAGACAAACGATTTTATCACAAGAAATAAATATCCATATTTTACAATGTACTGGAATGCAAACATAAAACTACAGATGGGTGCGGTCCTAACCTTGACAAAAGTTAACTTAGAGTTAACTTGTTGACTGCTTTCTAAGTTAACTTGAGAATTTTTAAGCAGTCAAGCAAGTTAACTTCGTCGTTGGTAGACCAGACCTACGGTCTGCTTTTTTAGGACTGCTGCAGACCTATCGACAAGTCTGCTCCAGACCAGACCTGTGGACAAGTCTGCTTTTGACCAGTCCTGAGGACAGGTCTGCCCCAGACCAGACCTGTGGACAAGTCTGCCTTTGACCAGTCCTAAGGACAGGTCTGCCTCAGACCAGACCTGTGGACAGGTCTGCTCCTGACCAGACCTGAGGACAGGTCTGCTTTTGACCAGACCTGTGGACAAGTCTGCTATTGACCAGACCTGAGGACAGGTCTGCTTATGACAGATTATCGTTATAAGAGTTTTCATATCAGACTTGAGCTTTCATTAAAATATGTAAACAACATTCGCATTGTTTTTCCACAGATATCATTTATTATTTACTCGCTAGACTCTACTAGATAGTATACAAATGCTCTCTTTTATTTGATATACATGTATTTTTATATAAATAAAAAATGGCTATACGATCACAGAGAGTTTTTTTTTATTAGAAGGCGGATAGAAAGGTTATCCAACGCATCGGAACAATATTCTTATATCACGGGATATCGGCAACATTGTCTACGTTACTTCGTTCCCCGTTGTTTACCTGTCCCTTCCTAAATTTTACTTTATGCATAAATTTATACTTGCATGGATATTTCATTGATATTCAACTTGTTTGCATTGGATTTACTATTGTTGTGATCCCGAGTATATACAAGATCAATATATACCTTGGATGGTCGTTCCTGCAGTCAGGAACGGCCGATTGCTCTTCTAGTGAATTCGTCTGCTGTATAGCCATTAAGTTTCAACCGGAAGAGGATGGTTTCTGGGAAGTTCTTCGGACATTGTAGATGGTCTGTCTGATGACCTAAAACTACCCCCCGGATACTACACTCCCCCCAGTTTTATTAATAAGGCCCCCTCTACTGATGGGGGCCCTGTGATTTTCGCCCAAAATCAATAAAATACTGAAATAATACCAAATTTAGAGAAAATATGCATCAATTTAAAAAAGTATATACCCTATCCCCCTAATAATTTTTAAAAGAATAAAACCTATCCCCCCAAACGGACCCTTTGTATCCATGGGTCTACTGATTAACTAAAAGCTAGTACAATGGGTTCCCAACCAATTGGGAACCCAGACAACTGTGAATTGTTCTTGTCTGGATCGTATACCAACTCTTCCCTGTCTTTATACAAACTAGAACCGGGCCATTTAGTGGCTGCATGTCCACTATATAGTTGGACCCAGAAAGTTGTGCTGATCCATTCTCCATCGTGAAGAGTTTGGTTTCATTTTTCCTCACTTGAACTGTCTTTATGCCTTTGTTTGGGTAGGGAATTCCAGGGTCCCACTGTCTTCTGTTGGGACCCGATCTAACTGTGCTCACACAAAAGACTGACGCCCCACTGTCTACTGGTGGCGGCTTCTGCTGATTAAAATACCTAGTGCCAACATTACCTGTTTTGAAAAGTAGCCCCAATCCCAAATCGGGGCTTTCTGGATTAATGTATACAGATTCCTGGTTGACCGGATTGTTACTTTCTGTTGCGGCTTTTCTGTCAGTTTCTCCCGTTGAGGAAGGGTCCTCAATTGGAGGTGAATGACTGTTTTCAGTATTGTCGGTCATTCCTCCGTCAACAACAGGAGTAGGGAAAACTGTGACTATCTTCTCATCATTGGCCCCTTCTACCAAGGTGGTATGTGCCTCACTGTCTGAGGTGGAGTCCCAACTTTCTTGGGCCTCCTCATCACTTGCCGAAGTTGTCTCTGTTGGGGCAGCAACCTTTTGAATGCTACTGTTATTCTCAATTGCCAAGATAGCTCCGTTGGGTCCCCTCACAATATTGGCTACTGGACCCTCCTGGTCTCCTGTGAGCAATGCTAAAGTATCCAAGTTGCCTTGGGGCACCTCACATTTCTCTACTAATGGTATGGCTGGGGTATCCACAATGAAGGAATACTCCTGGTTGGCCCTTATTTTCCAACAACCACTGTCTGAGTCCTTTATTAAAGTGAACCTCCTGTCCACATCAACCGTGACCAGTTTATGAATATCAGGTAAGGAGTACCTGGCAAAGCCTGGGTCCCTTTTAAGGATTTCCTCAACTAATAAATACCCACCTGGGAGAAGGCTGTGGTCCAACCCCGGTGCACCATGTCTCAATATGTTCGCGAGACATTTTAATAAGTAGCAGTCCAATCCGCCTGAAGGAGTTGCCTCTTTGTCAGAAACAGAGCATTGCTCTGACTCGATCTCTGCTTTGACCTGTACTGACACACTGGGTTCTCTGTTCCCCTCTCTGTCCCTTGCACATACCCCTGGGCCAATTATAGCTATCTCCGCTACTCTGCCTTGGGGTACAGACTCTACTACTGAGAGGCCTAACTTTATTTGCGGGGACTCACTCCGGCCTCCTGAGTAGTCCCGTTTAAGTTTAATGGTACTGTTGCCGTTCTGCTTGACTGAATTGTGGAGGTAACAGTTCTATCCTTCCCCTGTAAATCCAGACAGTCCTTCTTAACATGTCCAGGCTTAAAACAATGGTAGCACACTCCCTCCCATGGAGGCCCTCTATCAGTGGAGGGACTCCCTGAGACAGACTTACCTCCATAGTTTGGGCATTCCATTTTGGAATGGCCCCTCTCCCCACAGTGGTGGCAACTTTCTGTCCCTGTTTGTCTGCCAGGTGAGCAGCTTCCTGTTATGGGGCTTGTGAGGAGTTGTTTGAATTGGTCCATCATGTCGTCTAATTTTTCGTTGACTTTACCAAGTTTGTTTTCAAACTTCTTATTAGACTTTTCTAACTCCACTTTCCATGTACTGGCTGGGGCCCTCTCAAGGGGCCCCCGATACTCACAGATGGCCTCATGGTGGTCTCCATACTGCCCATCAGTTACCTGCCTAACCTCACGCCTATTTGGCTTCACATATATTGCCTGGGTATTATGTTGGAATAGCCGTATTTTATCTACGGCCTCCTCTATGCTTTGGGGCTGAAGGTTGGAGACTTGCACTCCCAACTGTTTGTTTTCAATACCCTGGCACAGCCGCATTACGGCTTGCTCATACATATATTCTTCAGGGAGGTTTCTAAATGCCCTGGTGGCCAAGGACAACACCCGATCAGCCCAGTCCTCAAGAGACTCCTCAGGGGCTTGCCGGGCATTGTTAAACTGGACCTGGGCAGTCTCAGGGAGTAACTTGAAACCAAAGCGCTTGTGAAGCTTCTCCACAAGCTCCCTATAACTCACCTCCTTGTCTCTTTCTGTTATGAGGGCATAATATTCACTGGCTTTTCCCTCAAGACACCAGCAAAGTTGGTCCTTGCATTCCTGGGGACCCCATTCACAAACTTCCGCATACCTTGCAAATTTTGTGAAAAAGGCCTGCCAGTTGCCCTTCCCGTCATACTTAATATTTTTTGGGGCATTGGTAACTTTAGAGATGCCACCTAAAGTTCCTCGTGCCCCACCTCTGTTGTCAGGTCCCCTTGTGTTTTCCTTAGGCCTATCCTCATTATATGGTACTGGGTAGGCCTGTTGTCCATAGCCCACCCCTGCGGTGACCCCTTGTGGGAGCACCGCTGTATACCCTTGATTATACTGGTTCTTTGGTTGCCTATCCCCATTGTCATGAGATGGGGTCTGCCTTGTGTCCACACCCCTATTGTCTTGCCCCTTGCCATACTTACTGCAGGCCATCTCGTACTGTCCCCCACCAGTGTTAGCTGGTTGGGTACAGGGTGCTGACCCCTGACCTGCATAGTTGCTTGCGTGACCCATGGGGTGTGAAGGTGTGCTCCAATAGTTCAGGGTAAGTTTGTCCCACGCACTGTCTTTACCTGGACAATATGGCTTGTTCCCAATACTACCCCTGTACATGTGGTGAGGGGGACTACCTTGGTTTGGGTCACCAATATCATGGTGACTCCACTCTTTTTTCTGTAACTGTTCCCTGTAGCCCCCATCCCAATTCCCTGTAGGTTCAGGTCTAGCATTTGCATCACCGGGATATGAACTATATTCAAGGAAGGCAGAGTCCATCTGGCTTGGCCCTTTCAAAGGCCCAGGACTTTGCCCCTGGTGCCATGCTTCTTGTCTAAATGCAAATTGGCCTTGTACTTGGGAGGGTGTGCCCTGTGGGGCAATGTGTCCCCTATCTAACATCTCACCATGCCTGCCTTGGGCCTTAGGTGGTGGCCCAATATTTTGGCCACCTCCATTTGGGCTGAAGTCCAGCCTGGATAAGAGACCCCTTGTTACTCGTAGGTGGGAGATAGTGGACAAGTCTGACTCGGTCACAAAGCCCTTGCTCTCCCGAATGTCCATTATTTGCTCCCCAGTTTTTATGCCTATACCTGGGAGCTGGAGTAACTCTTGAAAGCTACAAGTGTTTAGGTTTACAACCGACATTTGTAACTGTAAATCACTGAACAACAATTTATAACAAAGTTTATTTATTTAAAGAATAAACAACAACAAACAACACACTCAATACCACAATTTATTTATTTAATAACACAAATACTAGTACTACTGCTTCGGGTAACCCGTCCTTCTGGTCTGCGGTTAACAAAAGTAAACAAAACAATAACACAAAGACTGGTAACCCGTCCTTCTGGTCTGCGGTTAACACAAGTAAACAAAACAATAACAATAACAATACGACTGGTAACCCGTCCTTCTGGTCTGCGGTTATCAGAAGTAAACAAAACAATAACTTGTCGACTGGTAACCCGTTCTGGTCTGCAGTTACCGGTGACTGGTACCCAGCTGTCCCTTCAGGGTCAGCAAGGTAACCTGACGTCTACTTGCACAATCCTAAACAACCGTGAAGTATTCCTCCAAAATACTCCACGAGTGCCTGAAATGACTTATTCCCGCGCTGGAATAAACCAAATCACCTTTCCCCTCCTGCCTTACTATTTTTTGCCGTACACTACATGCACGGCAAAAACATAAAAAATACTCAATAATACGCAAAAATCAGGGGTTCTACCGCGCTGCAAAACCCCTGAAATGTTGTGTAATATTCTCTACCAGAGTATTACACAACAAAAACGATCGGCAAAGGATTCCCCCGAATCCTTTTCCGCTGGAAACACTGTCGAAACGAACGTCGCCTCAAATCACAAAATGAGCTCTTAATTGCAATGCTCCACGCAAATAAGTGCTCGCAGCGCCCATGTTGTGATCCCGAGTATATACAAGATCAATATATACCTTGGATGGTCGTTCCTGCAGTCAGGAACGGCCGATTGCTCTTCTAGTGAATTCGTCTGCTGTATAGCCATTAAGTTTCAACCGGAAGAGGATGGTTTCTGGGAAGTTCTTCGGACATTGTAGATGGTCTGTCTGATGACCTAAAACTACCCCCCGGATACTACACTATTCTATTTCCCGCAGAATATTCTAACAGAAATTGTACAGTGTCCGTAAGCATACGATGTGGTAAAACTATCAACAATCTCGTCAAATTGATTCGTCAGATTTATCGAGAGATTTGTCATTGCCGATATTTATATGGGACGTCCTAAAATTATACTCAATGCGCACTTTAATGAAATAGTTGCCACTTGACGTTTAACTATAAACAAAATCAATCAACCGACATAATAGATTCCAAGAAGAGAACCTCGTATACTTTTTTTTTTTTATGTACAAATGAATTCAGACATGTCAGTGTTGGTACTTTGATGATGTGGCATAATAGTTTTGTTTTACACGTACACCATCATGAACTCCTATATATGATGTGACTGTTATTATAAATAAAGAGATGAAATTCTGACATTCTCAATTTATTCAGAATATTTTTTGCATTAATGGTTTTCCAATATTATTGATTACGTGTACATTTACGGTCCTACTAAAATGTGAACAGGAGCGCCAGGAGAAGACATTAAGGCGCTCGGTACAATGGTATGCGGGTATATAGATTTGCAAATAAAAGTGCACATATGATCAGTTTTGGTCAAATAGTTTTGTTTTCCAAGTCAGCATGAGGTATTAAAACTACTGAAATTTTGTTACGTATCAATATTTTGAATAAAAGGAGGACACGCTGGTATCCTAAATTTATGCGAACAAAAATTTGTTGTTATTAAATTGCAATATTGCTGTCCATTGTCATGATTATATTATACAATGATTCCCGACATAAAAAATATGGCTGATTAATACTATGCGGGTACTCATGGTGTATATAGATTTACAAATTAAAGTGCACATATGGTCAGTTTTGGTAATGCGGTCAAATAATTTTGTTGTACAAGTCAGCTGGAGGTATCAAAACTACTGAAATTTTGTTACGTATCAATATTTTGAATAAAATGAGGACATGCTGGTATCCTAAATTTATGCGAACCAAAATTTGTTGTTATTATATTGCAATATTGCTGTCCATTGTCATGATTGTATTATACATTGATTCTGGCATAAAAAATATGGCTGATTAACTATGCGGGTATATAGATTTACAAATTAAAGTGCACAAATGGTCAGTTTTGGTGGATGCGGTCAAATAATGTTGTTGTACAAGTCAACCGGAGGTATCAAAACTACTGAAATTTTGTTATGATCAATATTTTGAATAAAATGAGGACATGCTGGTATCCTAAATTTATGCAAACAAAAATTTGTTGTTATTATATTGCAATATTGCTGTCCATTGTCATGATTGTATTATACATTGAATCCTGACATAAAAAATATTGCTGATTTACTATGTGGGTATATAGATTTACAAATTAGAGTGCATATATGGTAAGTTTTGGTGGATGCGGTCAAATAATTTTGTTGTACAAGTCAACTGGAGGCATTAAAACTACTGAAATTTTGTTACGTATCAGTATTTTAAGTAAAAAGAGGACATGCTGGCACCCTTAATTTAGGTGAACAAAAATTTGTTGTTATTATATTGCAATATTGCTGTCCATTGTCATGATTGTATTATACATTGAATCCTGACATAAAAAATATGGCTGATTAACTATGCGGGTATATAGATTTACAAATTAAAGTGCACATATGGTCAGTTTTGGTGGATGCGGTCAAATAATTTTGTTGTAGAAGTCAACTGGAGCTATCAAAACTACTGAAATTTTGTTACGTTCCAATATTTTGAATAAAATGAGGACATACTGGTATCCTAAATTTATGCGAACAAAAATTTGTTGTTATTATATTGCAATATTGCTGTCCATTGTCATGATTGTATTATACATTGAATCCTGACATAAAAAATATGGCTGATATACTATGCGGGTATATAGATTTACAAATTAAAGTGCATATATGGTCAGTTTTGGTGGATGCGGTCAAATAATTTTGTTGTACAAGTCAACTGGAGGCATCAAAACTACTGAAATTTTGTTACGTATCAGTATTTTAAGTAAAAAGAGGACATGCTGGCACCCTTAATTTAGGCGAACAAAAATTTGTTGTTATTATATTGCAATATTGCTGTCCATTGTCATGATTGTATTATACATTGAATCCTGACATTAAAAATAAGGCTGATTTACTATGCTGGTATATAGATTTACAATGTAAAGTTCACATATATGGTCAGTTTTGGTAATGTGGTCAAATAATTTTGTTGTACAAGTCAGCTGGAGGTATCAAAACTACTGAAATTTTGTTACGTATCAATATTTTGAATAAAATGAGGACATGCTGGTATCCTAAATTTATGCGAACCAAAATTTTTTGTTATTATATTGCAATTTTGCTGTCCATTGTCAGGATTGTATTATATATTGAATCCTGACATCAAAAATGTGGCTGATTTACTATGCGGGTATATAGATTTACAAATTAAAGTGCACATATGGTCAGTTTTGGTGGATGGGGTCAAATAATTTTGTTGTACAAGTCAACTGGAGGCATTAAAACTACTGAAATTTTGTTACGTATCAGTATTTTAAGTAAAAAGAGGACATGCTGGCACCCTTAATTTAGGTGAACAAAAATTTGTTGTTATTATATTGCAATATTGCTGTCCATTGTCATGATTGTATTATACATTGAATCCTGACATTAAAAATAAGGCTGATTTACTATGCTGGTATATAGATTTACAATTTAAAGTTCACATATGGTCAGTTTTGGTAATGTGGTCAAATAATTTTGTTGTACAAGTCAACTGGAGGCATTAAAACTACTGAAATTTTGTTACGTATCAGTATTTTAAGTAAAAAGAGGACATGCTGGCACCCTTAATTTAGGTGAACAAAAATTTGTTGTTATTATATTGCAATATTGCTGTCCATTGTCATGATTCTATTATACATTGAATCCTGACATTAAAAATAAGGCTGATTTACTATGCTGGTATATAGATTTACAATTTAAAGTTCACATATGGTCAGTTTTGGTAATGTGGTCAAAAAATTTTGTTGTACAAGTCAGCTGGAGGTATCAAAACTACTGAAATTTTGTTACGTATCAAAATTTTGAATAAAATGAGGACATGCTGGTATCCTAAATTTATGCGAACAAAAATTTGTTGTTATTATATTGCAATATTGCTGTCCATTGTCATGATTGTATTATACATTGAATCCTGACATAAAAAATATGGCTGATTTACTATGCGGGTATATAGATTTACAAATTAAAGTTCACATATGGTCAGTTTTGGTAATGTGGTCAAATAATTTTGTTGTACAAGTCAGCTGGAGGTATCAAAACTACTGAAATTTTGTTACGTATCAATATTTTGAATAAAATGAGGACATGCTGGTATCCTAAATTTATGCGAACCAAAATTTTTTGTTATTATATTGCAATTATGCTGTCCATTGTCATGATTGTATTATACATTGAATCCTGACATAAAAAATATGGCTGATTAACTATGCGGGTATATAGATTTACAAATTAAAGTGCACATATGGTCAGTTTTGGTGGATGCGGTCAAATAATTTTGTTGTACAAGTCAACCGGAGGTATCAAAACTACTGAAAATTTGTTACGTTTCAATATTTTGAATAAAATGAGGACATGCTGGTATCCTAAATTTATGCGAACCAAAATTTGTTGTTATTATATTGCAATATTGCTGTCCATTGTCAGGCTTGTATTATACATTGAATCCTGACATAAAAAATATTGCTGATTTACTATGCGGGTATATAGATTTACAAATTAAAGTGCATATATGGTCAGTTTTGGTGGATGCGGTCAAATAATTTTGTTGTACAAGTCAACTGGAGGCATCAAAACTACTGAAATTTTGTTACGTATCAGTATTTTGAGTAAAAAGAAGACATACTGGCACCCTTAATTTAGGCGAACAAAAATTTGTTGTCATTATTTAAATGAATTAAACTATTGCTGATTGTGGCTGCATAGTTCAAGGATGTATAACTAACAAGGACGTATACACCTAACATCAAATATACTTCTTTTCAAAAATATACATAATATGATTGAATTTGATCTCGGAATATATATATATATTCAGTGCCTGTTATCATTGTAACCGAGATCGTTTTTATAATAGATAGATTGTCAGATCACAGATAAATTTGTGTTACGTTCTGTGCGTACTTATTTTCAATTATTTGTGTTTAATCCTGTTCATAAAACGGAAGTATTAATTTTCAAATTACTTTATTTTCGATGTTTCTACTACGAAACAAAGATATTAAAAATATTTTTTTTTAAATCAACGAAGAGCGGTCCTGGTTACAAGTTAACTTAGTGTTGACCAGACCAGTCAAAAGTTAACTTGGGAACAGGTCTGGTTTTGATCGGATTTGTTCAAGCAGAAGTTAACTTTGTGGCAGGACCGGTTTCCAAGTTAACTTATGTTAACTTTATGACAGGACTGGTTCCGAAGTTAACTTTTGTTAACTTATGACAGGACTGGTTCGAAGTTAACTTTTTGACCTGTTTCCAAGTTAACTTTTTGGCAGACATAAAAACAGTCCTAGGTCCAAGTCCGTTTTTCAAGTTAACTAGATTTTGGTCCTAGGACTGGTCAGAGCAGTCCTATATTCGGTCACAGGTTAACTTTGACCAGTCCAAATGACTGGTTATCAAGTTAACTTGCTGTACAGGTTAGGAGTGCACCCATCTGTATATTAATTAGAAAATCAGCACCCATCTGCCCAATTCCCTCAAAGCTTGCAGCTGTTTTCAAGCATTAATAATTGTGACATATGCTTATAAATCAGCCATGATATTTTTAGACAATCTTAGTATGCGCATTGAACTATGATGATGTACATTTTCTTTCTCTCTCTTGCAAAAGAGGGACGAAAGATTCATTCAAAGTCAATGATTGAAAATAAGCTTACAACGCAATGACTAAAACAGTAAAGACAAATAGACAAATAAATGTACACAAGAAACACCATACAAAATAAAGACTAGGCAACATAAAATGTCAATTTTCAATATATACAATAATTTGAAATGCAATCAGATAGTTCACACGTGTAATGTTGTCTAATTCTAATACTCTACATGCATCATCAAATGTCAACATTCACCAACCATTCCATATTGTGCAAGAGAAAAGCAAGAAAAAAGAATATATAAATTATTACAAATTAGCTCTACATTTATATAACTTAACACATATATCTATGCTTATATGTTATAATATAGATATAACAGACTGTAAATTACTAAGTATTAATTAAAAGCCAATCAATCTAGCTAGAGTATGCTACAGATATAATACTTCAAATATTCCTAAAATGGTTCAAAAAGTCAAGAGTTAATTAAGCAGAAGAGAAAGTTGTGTTACAAAATTACAAGATTTTTATTGAATTTTCTTATTTTATCTAATCAAAGTCACTGCAAAAGTTAAAGTTATTATTATTTAGTATGTTTTCATTAGTTAATACAATATTTTTCTGGTGTATATCTATTTAAATTAACTCCAACTAGTTGCCTAAAAGGCAATATCGGACACAGTTGTGTTGGCCAATTAATCAAGATCTTTTAAACTATCTTCTTTAAACTTTTCTTTATCTAACAAAAATGTTTGTCTCTAAATGCAAAAATGGTTCAATATGGGTTTTCACAGTAACAAATTCCTTTATAAAGTGCCGATAGATTATTTGACCTATAAGAATTATTTAAAAATCTAGTCTTGCTAATTATTTTAGCAGTATAAAAAGCTATGTTATTTAAATATTGCATTTGTTTGGCCAGTAAATTAGATCAAACGTTTCTGTACAATAAACCGTTCTGAAACCAGTTTGCGTTAACAATTAAAGGTAAATGGAATATGTATCACAAGCTACGATAGGTACACTTTTTACTGGACATGACATTCATTTTACAATAACATCTAGTGAGGCTAGTAATGCTTCAATGTAGAATTCACTATGGAAAGCAATATGGGAAATGAATGTGTAGTTGTGTTCCTTAGGTTAAAGTGATCATTTTATTCTTTGTGCAAGGTAAAATTCATTGACACGCTAAAAACTTTGTTTAAAGTGACATCTAATAAACTTTACTAAAGCATGACATAAAAAAACTAGATAGGTATCCCACCATAAGACTAGTGTCTGAATAAATCAAAGCAATAAAGGCATTCATTTTTGTAACAAAGACCATTTTATTTCTAATTTTCAAGTTATCTTAACACAGGCATCTAATTTGTTTTCTATTCAAGTTCTCCTATCTTTGCTGTCAAAAAAGCATTGGGATTGTTTTTATAACAAATGTTAAATGTCAGGTTAGCTAGATGTATCCTGAAATCTTCCAGCTATTGTACAACTAAAAGGTGCATAAATAAATGTTTACTTTATTTGTTAAAAAAGTTAAAAAACATATTTTATATTTTCAAACAATGTACAACTATATTAATTTGTCCAAGCACTTTGAAATTGACATCTTCATCATCACTGATAATGTCCAATATCATGTTGGTTACGATTATAAGGTATGCTTTTAACTATTGTTCTTTAAAATTGAGATTAAGGTTGTGCTTTCATATTCAATTTTGTTTCTAATTTCTAGATTGAAAATGGTAACAAACAAAGATTGGCAATGCAGCTGAGAGGTAGCCACCTTACCCATCTATATTTTCATTTTATTTCTTTTACACATTTAGACATAAGCTTTTAATATTTTATATTGTAAATGTGCGCAGGATAAATGATTAGGTTCATACATATAAATTTTAAGTAACTCACCTAAATGTCTATCAAAACATTCCTGAATTGATCAATTATATATTGGTTGGTGCAGGAAATTTGCATAGATATATAGTGTAAATTGTTTTAATTTGCAGACTCCATCTTATAACAAATTATCATTTTTTTACATTTTTTTATTTTCATAATGCTACAAAAGTGTTCATTGATTTATCTAACTGTTTTTAGTAAATTAATATGAGCTAACATTCTGGACAAACAAAGTGTATACAACGATTAAAACAGTCCATACAACAATCGAAACAAGCTAAAATTAAAACCAAAGCAGGAAATAATTATTAAATGTACAATACTTAACAAACCTGTTATCAATTAAGTAACTGCAAATATGAAAGATTTTTAAGGACAAAATATGTTACAAAAACGGGTGAAACATCAAATAACAGTACATATTGTGTCTTAAAATCATTCTGCAATTACCTTACAATATATCCTTACTTTGAAACTACACTTAAATGTGGAACAACAAGATGAAGGTCAGGATAATCATATGCATCTTAAATGAACATTTACACTTTATACTAATGATTATGATTTTATATATTTCATAAACTCATAAAATCTTTAGTTTAATATTCTATCACTATAACATTTATAATTAGAATTCAGTTTTTAATCTAGATTTAAGATTATTTAATTAATATTAAGAATGTCAGCTCTGTCCAAGTTACATATTGAGTGCTCATTGACTTAATCGCTCAGACAAATATATTCAACAATTGAAAACAATAATACGACTTTTCAGCGTTGCCTTTTTTACTTTAAATCCTGAACATCAGTATCTTGTACTGGATAATGAAAGCCCCATAATCAATAGCTCAATCACTACATGAACTAATCATGTAAACATTTATTAAATCAATGCTCAAATAGATATATTTTAAATATATGCATTATTACAAAGTCTAACCAGATCAACCAATAGTTGTAAAGGTAGTAAATGATTAGAAGTCATCGCTGTGCTGTCATTGAAATGGAACATGTTATTACTTGACTTCATACCACATACCACCCACCTATCATAAGTTGTTCACTTTCCACCGACCTAATCAAAAACGTATACATATGGGTGAATCAACAAGTTTGAGATTCCAAAGACCTTGACTGAGGAGCCAAAAATTGTCATGGAAATGAGATGTGAACAACTGCAAACCGAACATCATTGGTTTATTAGTCCCCCGTTTAACTGACCTAAATTTCGAACTTCAAACTTAAATTAATTGTTGATGTTGCTTCCACCAGAAACAACATACCTTTGTCTCCCCTTTTTGAGAGTTATCAAGGTGAGACAAAATACTAATATATAGGTGATGGAATAAAATCCAAAATCAAATAAAAGAGATTTCATATACATTTTAAACAATGAATAATAATGCTTCTAAAACGCCACTCGTTCTGCTTCAACTACATGATATATCTTCATACTTCCTCATACTTAATCAGATAACATATGTACAGAACTTTATTGAGTTGAACATGTTGAAAGTGTTATCACATTCGCCATGCATCTGAAAAGCATTGAGTCATAATATAAACTTGAACATAAATAAACAAAGATAGTGGTGATATCTACTACTATGTATAATGATTGATTTGCAGACTTTAATCTGCCAAGTACGATTAAAATATGAGAAGATAAGTTGAAAGCAACAAATATTTTTTGATATAACTACTTTATCATGTTTAAATATATTCAAATGTGTATTACCTGGAATAAATGTATTTTCTTGTTCTTGGACTCTCACTTTGCTTTTACCAGTACTGACATAGCCTTTATTAAAATAATAAAAAAAATATTAATTTCTATACATCAATTTATCTATACATAACTACTCTAAATGTCAGCACAACAATGTATATAGGAATAAAGACATCACAGCAGACGATTAACACTCATGACAGTCAAATTACCCCCATTGATGTAGTTATCATTCCGAAAGAGTTACCTATAGTCATTTGATCGCTAAATAAATAATTTTGTCTCGATTTAAATGTTTTATTTAGCATAAAATCATTAAAAAACGTTTCGCCTCGATGAGATCGGCAGTGTTTAAAAGGTTTGATAGTATGACGTCCCTTTCGCAAATCCTGTGTGGTTCCGCACCAGGTATCTTCCAAGAAAGTAGGGTGAAGATCACAATAATAATAAAAATAAAATAGATCATATGTCAAATCATTTTTTAATGGAAATTTATTAGTTTCAATCTTTTTTGTAAGATCTAACTTTGAACTCCGAGACTGTCAAATCTGTTCATTTCTTCAAACTTTATAAAGATCTTTATTCAAACAGATGAAATTTCATTTTTTTAGTAATTTTAAATCAATATGTTGATGTTTGAAATGTTTAACAGTGCTACATTCTGTCTAGATCGTAGACATTTGTTAGGAAATGTGAAAGTAAAATGAAGCCTATTAATAAGTATAATGATATATCGTTTGTCATTTTTTTTTAAACATTACATTTTCATTGACCATTTTGTTTGTTGACGAATAAACAGGGAAAGTTTATCTATTTGCAAGAAATACAAACATTGAAATAAAACAAAACCTTGTCCATATGGTCATTTATCATTCCATATATTCTAAAATCTAGTTTATCTCGAGTAAATGAATGGCTTCTCTTAGATTTATTATCAATGACACAAGATGTTTGCTACGATTTTACATAGAAAATTGACCATATAAAAATCATAAGAGTGCATCCAAGCTTTGCTACAAGGGCTACAACTATACCTAGAAAGGATAAACAGTGATGAAATGTGGGAAACGGTCTGACACAGGATGTAATAGTTCCTTGCAACCCCACTGAAGGATGAAAACGTTAACTTCAACCCAGCACTATGCTCCAAGTGACATCAGTCTCATACAGCAAAGCCAGAAATACACCGAAAGACCAGGCCCCGAAAAAAATGATAAATCTAGACAGATATTTGCTTATTAGAGAGAAGATGGGGTATGATCGCCAATGATACAACTCTCCACAAGAGACCAAACAACACAGCAGTTAACAACTATATTTTCACATGTGATAATAATGTCTAAGCTATGATATAAGGAAAAGTCAACTGAAAACTCATCTTGCGTTATCAACGCCCCTCACCTCCAGGTCTAGAAACTCTTCAAAACGTTAATATATCTGATGAGTACCTTGTGATCAGGATCAATCCCCAATTCCGGCTTAAGACAACGATCCTGATCACAGGAAACAGAATACCAATTTTCTACACTTCAAACAATTTACAAATACTAGCCAATTCCTGGACACTCTAAATGGGTAATGTTTTCTCTGTTGGTCTTCACTCATTCAAACAGTTATTTGCCATCATAGTTCCATTCAAAGATGTTACAGTTAGTGAATTGTATGTCTTAAACCCAAAACAAAATAAAGGACCACTATAGGGAATTTTTGTACATATTTTTCCAGAAATATGCAACCACAAATCATATTCTACCAGCTGATCCGAGGTTCTCAGAGAAAGATTCAACAGTTAGATTGATACCAAACAACAACAACAGAGAAGACAGTGGGTGTCTTGTTGTATGATGTGTGGTCTTGTCTTCTGTCCAGTGGCTGACCTATTCAATGGTGATGGGTTTTTTTTTCTTAAAGTCTCTGTGTCCTAAAGCCAATCTAAGAGAGTATGCTATGCAAACACTCCGATCCTTGGAACGTCTATGTTGCCACGATCAATTGTTGTGCCAAAGCCACAAATGTATAAATGCACTAGCTGTTGCAAACCCTGATTTAAGAATTAATAACAGTCTATAAGACTATTGCGAAATTCCTCTGTGGTGTTACTTTGGACATCAGATTTAATCATCATTAGTAGTGTTAAGTGACTGACACTTTTGATGTTGAAATGTTAGTTTGATTATGTATAATCTGTATTTCATATGTCATTTTAGATTGCTTACATGTCTTCGAAGTTGTTCCGTAATAATGTTATTGATGAATTAAATGTGCTATCCAAAAAAGATGTTAATTCTAAATAACGATTTGGTAAGATGATTGTCTATATTGAGTCAATAACAAGATGATTTCAGAAAGGTGAAATCAAATCTAAACTAAAACATCTACAAGAGAATTGTCAATAGACATAAACAATACACACCAACAGGTAATAAAAAACAATCTAGAAACAAACGTCACTGTAATTGGTTTTCAACATTTATGTTTCAAAATATCCCGTCACTTTGTATCCGATTTCTTGGTTTCTTTGTGATCTAGATGACAATTTTTAAATTCATATTTTAATCTATAAACTTATTTTATTGTTTCTTTTTCATTTGATACTTTCAGGTACGGCTATGGTTTACAGAATAGAGAAAAATAAATAAAATTATGCAGAATACAAAAGAGGAAATAATATACCAGCTTTAAATCAACGGGGCATCATTTATAAAAAATATTAAATCTATATGTACGGTAAAAGTACCGACAACTAATTGAATATGGTTACATAACCTTCAGCCTTTGAATATTTTATCTGATTGTGTTCATCTATGAAGAACAAAATCGATTTAAAAGAAATCATAGTTCGAAAACTTAAACAATCTTGGTGCAGAACACAAACTGAAATAATTGTGTCATAATTGCAATTTTAAAACACTAAGAAATAACATAGTAAATAATAATTTAACTTTTTATGTTGTTAAGAAGACAACCTCAATAAAACGTACTAACTAGAAGATACTCTGTTAAATAATGGCCATGAAAACTATGTCCACACTGGTGACCTATTTGTCCATTTCAATCATTATACCACCTGTTCATAAACAAATTCACAAGGTTTTAATCAGCGGGTAGAGGGAAATCCGGATCGCAGTGATAGAACTAGATAGTTATTAGGTGACGTAATTAAGTAACATTGTAAATGCACATGTATATTATGTGTCTCAAGTAAACTACACCATGTCTATGTGTGACTAATGTATATGATAATGACACGAAAATTAAATTACAAAATAATTATTAAACAAGTAGTAAAACAAGCTTTCTCTTTTTTATATGAAATTTTACTCTCATTGCAGTTTATTTGGTTGATATATCCTGTAAATAATTCTTTCAATAACAATAATAGAGTTATTTTTATATAATTTTGTAATTTGCACAATTTAGGAATAAAATTAATAACAGCTAATTTTCAATTTTTTTGAAACCAAAATTGTTACAATTTAGAGATACTGGTCTCCATTTAGCTTACCCTTCCGGAGCACCTGAGATCACCCCTAGTTTTTGGTGGGGTTCGTGTTGTTTATTCTTTAGTTTTCTATGTTGTGTCATGTGTACTATTGTTTTTCTGTTTGTCTTTTTCATTTTTAGCCATGGTGTTGTCAGTTTGTTTTAGATTTATGAGTTTGACTGTCCCTTTGGTATCTTTCGTCCCTCTTTTAGCATTGTTTAACAAATGTTAAATATTATCTTTAGGGCTTCATTTAGATAAAATGCAAGCTATTTTTTTCTTTCTCTATTGCCATATTGTTATCCATTCGTTTGATGTGTTTGGACTTTTGATTTTGCCTTTTGATTTTTGATTTTCCTTTTTGAATTTTCCTCGGAGTTCAGTATTTTTGTGTTTTTACTCTTTTTTTTCAAAAAAGATGTTACAGCAATAATAAATATTTTTTTTGTATTTCATATATCATGTATATGTATCAAAAATATATATACATGTACATATAATATTTGTTTTAATTGAAATGGGTTAGTTTATAATTCCGATCATTAAAAAGATTATTTTACAAAATAAATTATTTTATTGCATAGCAATATAATATTTCCCACATAAAGTAACCAAAATAAATTCTAATATTGCACTAGTGCAATAAATCGTCAAAATGGATGACGTCATCAACAACAAAATCTTAGTTTAAACCAATTTTCAAATATTATATTGCTACGCAATAAAAGGGTTATTCCATGAATATTGGGGAATATTGTCCTCGTAGATCATATATATAATATTCTATTCGGGACAATATTTCCAAATATTTATGCAATAACCCAATATTATCAAATACAATAGTTTATCAAAATTCACTTTTGTATTTAATTCACTTTTATATTTTTCCGACTGTACAAGGGCTGTATAGCCAGTCAAAGTCGTTGAAATCTTCCATTTGTTGTAAATTGTATTTAATTTATAATTTTCATAATAAATAACATTATAAGATAGATTATTTTATTACATCAATCGTTTTATTGAAAACAAATATTGTATTAAATAAATCATTTTATTAAATAAATCATTTTATTAAATAAATCATGTTATTAAATAAATCATGTTATTAAAGAAATCATTTTATCAAATAAACCATTTTATAAAATATAATAATTTTATGAAATGGATCATTTTTATTAAATACTACACTTTCTTAAGTAATTTTTTTTTATTAAATAAATCATTCTAGAAACCATTTGATTAAATAGGGCAAAACAATAATGTATAAGATAAGCTAATAATCCCCTGAATCGTTATTAACATACACTACTAGCATGAACAGATACCACAATATAGCACTTCTATGTTAGTTTGTTTTTTAAGTAATTCTTTTAAAAAAAAACAATGGAGAAATGTTGTTTCTTATTGTTATTGGAAATTATGACGATAAAGGTCAACAAGTTCGTAATTTTATATGACAAAACCACACAACGTACAGAGACAAGCAATAGCTGTAGACTGAGAAAGCGTATTTTTACCTTTTAAGTAGAGTTTATCTCCACGAGTTTTAAGTGACATCTTCGTCTTTGTCTACTTCTGAAAAAAAATAAATGTGTCTTTAAACAAAAAATAAACAAGTTACAGGAATTATGATACAAAGATATTGCCCACTACATGTACCAACACCCAATCGAGATATCTCAAAAAACAAATTAAAGACTTCTACAAGCATGCTAAGTGCTAGGTTGGACCAGTTTAACTTGATATCAAACACACATCTTCCCTAACTTAAACCCATATCTATCTCAAAAGGTGAAAACAGCAGACAGTTATTTCTGCATAATTACACAACGTATTACAAAGTATTATGAAATTTCTTAAATACGGCAATTTCCTAAAACTGTAAACAAAATATTAAATGCCAATAGACTCCTCATCACAGTAGTTTTAAAATTGATATATACAAAAAGTACGAAATATATAATCAAAATTGCATTAGAAAAACTAGTAAAATAGCAAAAATACCCAACTCCAAGGATAATTCACAACAGAAATCCGTTATTAAATGGCAAAATGGTAAGATCATACACAACAAAAAACTATTGTGATATTCCTGATTTGGTACGGGCATTTTCTTTAATGAAAATGGTAGATTTAACCGGTTTTATAGAAAGCTAAACCCCTCAGTTGCATGACTGTCGAACATAATTCAATCATATTGACAACAATGTGTTAGCAAATTAATGAATGTTATGGTATAAAAATTACCTTTAAAACAATTTTAAAACAAATTGTTAAAGTAAACCTTACCAATCATTGTTTTCCCTTGATTACAATAACATTGAATTTATGAATTATATATTTAAAATATAAGGGTGTATAAGCACGTTTACAACTAAAACCGTAACAAAAACGTATATCCAAATTGATTTAAGGCCATTTTTTTGGACTAAATTGGAACATTAGTATCCTTATCATTTTTTTATTTTCACTGGGGTCTAGAAAAAACATAGGTAGGTACCAAATCTCTGAGTATTGGGGTGATGATACCATCCTGGATTAAATATAAGTTTTTTTGTGATCGGAAATATTGTAAACATGTTCTTCTGTTATTAACATTAAAAAAACACAATTGTCCTTATTTTAAAATCATTTCACCATACCATGGTTAGTTTTCGTTGCCATCTTAATAATTTGTTCAGTAGATACGAGTTTTTGACGAATAAAAAATTATTCTGATAAATATTTCGGCTAAAAGTTGTTTAGTGCGAATAGTTTTTCCGTCACAACAAAATAATACAATACGTCTATACTGTTTTGATTTTTAAAGTAATGTTAAATTATAATTTAAAAGTTACCTGTATTTGTAATCTCATTTAACAAACAAAGATTTTCCTTTATCTAGCGATCAGCAAACTATTGTATAAAAATCAGTTATATACAAATAAATGTTTGCTTTACTTGTACAAATAAAGTCTCCTAGCTGTTATCCAACTTGCATGTTGAGCAAATACTAATATATGGATATATCGTTTTAAGTTTCGCGTTTAAAACTTTGTCGATAATTTAAAAAAAAAAGACAAGATTTTGATTTTGACAATTAAAATGTTTGGCGTTAAATTCTGAATAAAAACAATATACATGTATGTACATTGTCAGAAAATATACAGTTGATTTGTACTTACTGCGGAACAGGAGAAAAGTTCAGCGAAGCTCGCTTTTTATCCTGTTTCTAAAGTTAATACAAACAAATCTGTATTCTTTGACAATAGATATAGGAAGATGTGACATGAGTGCCATTGAGACAACTCTCCATCCACGTGACAATATATAAATTTAAGTAAACCATTATAGGTCAAGGTACGGCCTTCAATACGGAGCCTTGGATCACACCGTACATATAGTGTATATTCATCTTGTCCGTACTACTATGTGATATCAGTATCGTTACAACATCCTGAGACTGTTATGCTGTTTCCTGTTAATCCCATACACAATAAATTGGGTTTTCTGTATATTGTATTTCCAATATGTAAGAAAACAACAGTTTAAGATCGTCGTTCGCACAATATTATAGATAATTTAAATCAACGAATCATTGTGTGGTTTAAAAAAAGAAGACTAAGTTCATGAAGTATATACAAAATTAAAACAAATTTAAAAAAATAATTTCACCTGTACACAAAATTATTTCATAAACAAATTTTAAAATCATGCACTTTATCTCGTTCGGTAAAATTTATAGGACGCACAGGTAACTAAAATGTATTGTGTTTAAAAATTCCAGTAATTGCACATGTATCAGACACTGCGAAAAGTTAAAGCTAGCATTTATAATAAAAATATGTATTTGAAATTACAATTAGAACTACAAATTTCTACTTTGTAGGTAAATGTTGATATTTTTACCCTCAGATCATGCAAAATTTACTGAGTCAGTCCTATTTATTACAAGGAATGGAAATAAAGAGTTTATTATCAGATTATTACATGGCATTTTTCATATCGCATGTATTATCAGCCATTCGGCTCTTGGGCTGATATTGACCGAGGGCTGATAATACATGTGATATGAAAAATGACATGTGATGATCTTTTTATCATATGCGTCGTTAAAGGAGAAAATAACAGATTCATATATTGATCCTTTTACGTTGTTCCCAAATAGATTTCTGAAGTTCAAAGAGTGAAGAGTTCACGGACGTCGGTCCCCAAATTTAGAACATTCGATATGAAATCTTTTTAGCATATGCCTCCATAGAGAAAAAAAACATTTTAATCAGGACGAATCGACAATAAAAAAACAATCCAACAATATATATATATAATGAACACTGTTTGGAAAAGTCAACTTTTTTTAAAGTAACTTTCTAAATTATGTTTGAAACTTTTAAAAAAAGGCATTTATTTAATCATTTGTTTTGTTGTTTCTTTTATAATTTCTTGTTTTTATTATTTTACACAATATACTTTCCAGTATCCATGTATCCAAATAATTGGTTTGTATACAATAATACTTTGTAATGTTTCATTGAAAACGAAGCATTGAAGTGTATTTTCCGGAATTTGCCGAGTATCACCGGAAAGCCATGCGATAACGTTACGGAAAGGTATGTGATAAAATCGAAGCATGTTAAGTGACACGGTAGTGTTTCCTGTGCCTTATGAATATCCTATGGAAGCCATTTTAGATTTTTGCAGCATTTCCGAACACTGCCAATTACTTACATATACAATCAGCTGAAGAACTCCCAAAATTATTTTTCATCTATATAAAAATTCTTTTATTTTTTTCAACACCTGATTTATCCCCAAGCTTGAAAATGTATGTTAAAAAAAGACTGGATTTTTATTTCAATTTCGGTGTTTTAAATCATTGACCAAGTAGGGTACACAAAAGAGTCTAAATTGCGGATGAAATAAACTCATCATAGATACCAAGACTAAATTTTGTATATATGCCAGACGCGCGTTTCGTCTACAAAAGACTCATCAGTGACACTCGAATCCAAAAAAGTTAAAAAGGCCAAATAAAGTACGAAGTTGAAGAGCATTGAGGACCAACATTCCTAAAAGTTTTGCCAAATCCAGCTAAGGTAATCTATGCCTGAGGTAGAAAAGCCTTAGTATTTCAAAAATTCTAAATTTTGTAAACAGTTAATTTATAAATATAACCATATCAATGATAATTCACGTCAGCACAAAAAGTGCAGACTACTGGGCTTGTGATACCCTCGGGGAAATAAATCTCCAACAGCAGTGGCATCGACCAAGTAAATGTAAATAAACTCATCACAGATACCAGGACTAAATTTTGTATATACGCCAGACGCGCGTTTCGTCTACAAAAGACTCATCAGTGACGCTCGAATCCAAAAAAGTTAAAAAGGCTTAATAAAGTACGAAGTTGAAGAGCATTGAGGACCAAACTTCCTAAACGTTTTGCCAAATCCAGCTAAGGTAATCTATGCCTGAGGTAGAAAAGCCTTAGTATTTCAAAAATTCTAAATTTTAGAATGTAAATTCAGCCGTGCCACCTATATTACATACATATTGAGTACTTGTTATGAACAATTTAATATTTATGTACACTGTAGGTTGTACATTAAAAGAGGGACGAAAGATACCAAAGGGACAGTCAAACTCATAAATCTAAAACAAACTGACAACGCCATGGCTAAAAATGAAAAAGACAAACAGAAAAACAATAGTACACATGACACAACATAGAAAACTAAAGAATAAACAACACGAACCCCACCAAAAACTAGGGGTGATCTCAGGTGCTCCGGAAGGGTAAGCAGATCCTGCTCCACATGTGGCACCCGTCGTGTTGCTTATGTGATTACAAATCCGGTAAATAGTCTAATTAGGTAGGTCACATTCATGAAAGGGAAGGGGATTGTAGTTACGACGTAAGGAACATATCCGATATCATTTGTGAAACGGTTATTCCATAACGGTCAACCAACTCGTGATGGCGTCCGTAAAATTGACGAAGGGATGATTTCAACTTCACCATTTGGAACTCTTGGTTTAATAGCTTCCTTGTGAGCAGTAACCCTCTATCAAGAAAATCATGATAGGAAATGCAAGCACGGGAATATCGTATCAATTGGGAGATATATACCTCGTATGCAGGTGCTGCTGGAATGTTGCTACTTAGAAATGGAAAGTTCACAATTGGAAAGCTGAAATCATCTCTTTTGTCGTAAAGTTTTGTTTTCAACCGACCCTCATTGTCAATTTCTAGATGTAAGTCTAGATATGAAGCCGACTTAACTGTATCTGTAGTATCCTTTATCTCCAATTCGATGGGATAGATGCGTTCCACATAGTCACCAAATTTTGAATTGTTTAGTGAAAGAACGTCATCTATATAGCGGAAAGTAGAGTTAAAGGATATTGCTAACTTCTTATCTTTCTTTCTAAGAAGTTCCTGCATGAAGTCAGCCTCATAATTATAAAGAAACAAGTCGGCAAATAGAGGGGCACAGTTTGTTCCCATTGGGATGCTGACAGTCTGTTGAAAAACACGTCCTCCGAACGTTACAAATATGTTGTCAATCAAGAAATCAAGCATCTTGATAATATCGGTTTCAGAGAATTTTTTGTTTGAATCACAGTTATTCTTTACAAAGTATGATTTTTCCCTCCCTAAGACAAGATACTTGTATCTACGTTGGCCATTCTTTTTTATGAAGCAAAGTAATACCAACTCTTTCAATTTGTCTTTTAGTTCGGAATGTGGAATACTTGTGTAAAGAGTAGAAAAGTCAAATGTTTTAATACTGTTACAAGATGAAAGAGAGTTAGATTGTATGTACTCTAAAAGATCTTTGGAATTTTTAAGTATCCACATCTGATTCACGCCACCTCTAGAATAGGCAGTTTCACAATAACTTTGAAGCCCGTCTTTGATTGCTGATAAAATAGATGTTAATAACTTAGAAATTACCTTTGAAAGCTTTCAAAGTGATTTTACGGACTATTTACAGGCAAATATATTTGCAACGAGTGAATAAAACTGTCAGCTAAACAACACACAAAAATGTTGTGGGAGTTATTGCTAAATAATTTGAAGGAAAGTGCATCTTGGTTAAACGTGTTAGTTTAATATCAGCATTGATAAACCATTGATTTCTTTGATAGGGGATGGTTTGAGGATTTTTGAAATCAATATAATGACCTAGTTTGTATCAAATTGTCCCCCAAGACAAAATAGAAAGAAAATCCATTCATTATGTTAGAATTGTTTGCAGCAAAGTTTGTGTACAGACCCATATAAATAACCATGTCAAAGAAAAATGCTCATCATGAAATTGAAAATAGAAATGAGGAATGTGTCAAACAGACAACAAACCAACCAAAGAGCAGACAACAGATAACTTCTTAAATGGCAAATATTGTAATATTTACACCGTAAACCTCATTTCGAGTACATATATACTTGTACACCTTGTAAAACAGAGTGTATTTAAAACGTAAAATAAGACATGAGTTAATTAGAGATTTAAACAAGGGTGATATCTCTCTTATTTCAAAAATTTCAAAATGGCTATCGTTTTTTATTTTTATTAATTAACTATTTAGATTAAACATATAAGCAAAAACAGAAAGTAAATAACGAAAATTCATGTGACCAAAACTTTAAATTGTGTATATGCACCTTACCTCATTGAAGTTTTAACAAATTCTACCTTATTCACTGTAAAATCACAACTGATCTAATGCGCAGTTAGTTATAACTGTCAAACAACAAAAACGTCACGGATTTAAGCGCACTCCTTTTAGATTATTATTACAAAATATAGATCGTTATTACCTGACGTGAAAGGCTATCGATTAGATATTTTATATTAACTTTAAAATAACTTGGATATCAACAAATCTGCAATAATGTGTGTAGATAGCTTTAGACTTGTGTAAATACATGAGGCCTCACATATTTCACGTTCTACACAACTTTCCCCCATATCCATTGAAAGGTTAGTAAAATGCTTTTCAAGTAAGTATATGTTTGTATTTTCATCTGAAATAAACTTTTTTTTAAATGAAAATCAACTTTTTGAAAATGAAAATCATCTTCTTTAAAACAAAAATCATCTTCTTTAAAATGAAAGTTACTTTCTTTAAAACTAATCGAAATGACAATGATACATAAAGATAATAAACTAACAAAGGAATATTAGCAGTTATTGACATGCCAGATCCAGACATTTTCCATTTATGGTCGCCAATTACCTGATTAAAAGATTATGTAAACATCATACAAAAATCAAGCACTTTATCTCCCGTTAAAGCTTTAGTACCATAACATCATAGAATATATGAAAAGAATATAGCCCGTGTCATGCCAGCGATTGGCTTTAGAATAGATGTCTGTATTTCCCATTTAAGTAACCCTATGAGTGAATCAATATTAATACCAAAATATGTCATTTTTAATGACTTGACAACATTTATTGTAACTATATCCTTTCTTTACAAAAGCAAAATTTGAATGTCCTTTTGATATATTTCGGTTTATTGAAATGTTCAGCTTTTAGAGAATTACATTACATTTTAATCTATACATGTCAATGTATCAATGTAAAATCAAAACAGATCCTCAAAAATAATTTTTCATCTGTATGTATTATGTTTTTCCAGTTTTCTACACCTGATTCTTCCTAAAGTTTGGGAAAGTATGTTCTGTAGATACTGTATATTTGTGTCCAATCACAGTGTTCAGATACATTAATTCAAGAAGGGTACACAAAATGATAACCTTAATTCCGGAATGATTATACTGCTGCACCACCTAAATTACTCCAAAAAATGTATTTAAAATTGAATACCTTCTTAAATGTCTGATGAAATATCTTCTTTTTTATCGTTTTCTATATTCTATATTTACAAAATTAGAACTCCAATGATTTTGTAAATATTTACATTTGGTATGCAACGAAATACTGTTCCGAATAGGAATGTTTGTTGTCAAACCTAAACAAACATGGCGTTGTCAGTTTATTTTCGATTTATGAGTTTGTCCCTCTGGTATCTTTCGTCCCTCTTTCAAAAACTGGTTTATTTTCGTGTAAAATGAAATGAATATAGTGAACATGTTATATTTACAACACTGAAACGATATTTAGGCAGGTTATATTGGGTGGAAATAGGTGAATTCATGCCTTTCCATAAAATGGTTGGAGGGTTAAAAAATTTGCAAACCTAATTACCATTTGTCCAATCACAGTGTTCAGTGTTAACTCAAGAAGGGTACACAAAAGGCTTACCTTAATTTCTAAATGATTATACTGCTGTAACACCTAAATTACTCCCACAGTGATAGACGAATATGAATAATATGCTGATTAATATAGGAAATGTGTATGATAATCAACGAAAGACAAAATATTTTTTTTTTTTTTTTTAATTTTCCTTACACCCTGGACGACTGGTGTTAAAATGTATTATTGTAAGCATTTTAACAGGTATATCATAGTGTGTATTGTACATGCAAGAACATTTGAAATCGTTAACAATGCATTTTCTTTAGAAATGTAGTGTGAAAATTTGAAACGATTTGATATCTTGGGTGGGGTCCCTTGAGTCAACATCAAACTGTTACATCAGCATTGATCAAACATCGATTTCGTGGAGCTGGGTTGGTTTGAGGATTTTGGCAATCAATGTGCAGGCTTAATAAGAGAATTTCCAAAGACACAACAGAAATGATGGGCTAATTTAATCTGTACATGAGCATCCGGTATTCCATAATTCAAAATGGCGTTTCTATTTCTGAACTTTAAAGAAAATAACAGAACAGCAAATGCAAAATCAAGCGAAAAGAAAGAAGATAATGACAAATATAATTGTTAAAAAACTTAAATTGACTAAATGAATCTTACCTCTTCAACAAATTATACAATATTCACTGTAAATTTAAATCGAAACTATCTAATGCGCAATAGTTAATGCCTGTGACAGAAGGAAACGTCAGTAATTGACTTCATCCTATATAAGGTAATATTAAGAAAATAAACCTTAAAAGGAATACATATTGCATTACCTTTAATATGTTTATGCAGGATATTTTTATATAACATTAAAAATAAAGTTGTTTTGTGCTTATTTAGAAAAAGCCTTGTGATCTACTTTGGAAATAAGCTATAAGCTATAAATTCTTGCACATGAATACGCTCTGAACTACTTTGCCCCTTGAGATATTGAAGATATATGAAAACGTTTAATCTCGCTGCAAATGTTTGCACCTGTCCTAAGTCAGGAATCTGATGTGCAGTAGTTGTCGTTTGTTTATGTAATTTATACGTGTTTCTCGTTTCTCGTTTTTTTTTGTTTGTTTTTTTATTTTATATAGATTTGACCGTAGTTTTTCCCGTTTGAACGGTTTTACACTAGTCATTTTGGGGCCCTTTATAGCTTGTTGTTCGGTGTGAGCCGAGGCTTCGTGTTGAAGGCCGTACATTGACCTATAATGGTTTGCTTTTTTTTAGATTGTTGTTTGGATGGAGAGTTCTCTCATTGGCACTCACACCACATCTTCCTATATCTAAATAAGCCGCAGGTTATTTAAAAGTGTGCACCACCTTTTTTATGCTATTTCAAATAGACAGAAACATATTACAGTCATTCCTAAAATATAAATTTATCAAACTCAAAAAAAATATGTTGTGATTCACGATAACAGAAAGCTGAATGTAAGAACAGCTCTTTTGTTATACATTTTTGTTTTCAACCGACCGTAATTGTTCATTTCTAGATGTAAGTCAAGATGTGAGGAAGACTTTATTGAACCCTTTATCCCAAAATTGATGAGATAGATGCGTACAAAATAGTAACAAAATTTTTGAATATTTAGCGAAAGAACATCGCCCATATTGCGAAAAATAAAGTTGAAGGATACTGAAAACTTCTTTACTTTTTTTTAAAAAGTTTTTGTTTGAAGTCAACCTCTTATAAATGAAGCAACAAGGTAGCAAGAAAAAGAGAACAGTTGGTTCCTATGGACATGCCAATTGTTTGTTGACAAAACATAACAAATATGTTGTGAATCAAGAAATCCATACTCCTGAAACAAAACAGGACCAAATCTTTAAATTAGTCTTTAATGATGGAATTGGGAATATTTGTGTAATGAGTAGAAGAGGTTAATATTTTAAAACTATTGCAAAATGAGAGAGTCTTAGAATGTATGTACTCTAATAGATCTTTTGGAGGTTTTTATTATCAACATCTGATTCACGTCACCACTATAATAGGTAGTTTCACAATTATAAGCCCTGCTTTGATTGCTGATGTTAATTGTTTAGAAAGAGGTTTACTGGAGCACTTGACATACCTGCAATATAACATCATTTTAAAGACTCACTCGACCAGTTTTCTATCCCCAAAAAAAGACAATAACTAGAAGTTTACTATTATTGTGAAAGTTATTTTATGTGAAATTTATTACCCAAATAGTTTATCAACTACATGAATCGTAAAAAGGATGGCAAGAAATGTCAGAAAAAAAGGAATTCAAAACCTGAAAACAGTAGCTCGGAGAAACCAAGTAAGAAAGAACAAAGAAGTACTCATAGTTCAAAACATAAAAATGTAAACAAACCGAAAAAAAGTTTAAAAAATAAAACTGTCGATAAATTACAGACTGTAAATTATCAACGTACATCCCAAATATAAGAAGGATGGAGAAAGATTGAGAAATTATTTTTAAGATACAATCTTTACATAATGCAAAAGAAAACGCACGAAAACCGGAAGTAGATGAAGTAGTATTTGTTCTTTGCAATATGTTATTGAAATCGGCAGAAACTACTTTCGGTCTCACAGGTAACAAAGCACACAGACATTCAAAAAAGCAATGGTTTGATCTGGAATGTATTCAATACAGTGTTGGAAAATCAAGTTCTTCATCTTTGGTTGAAATTTCAATGGAACATAGAATAGAACATAGAACCTATGATTATCCATTATGTTACTCTAGGTAAGTGACGTGGGAGTTTATGTTGAGGTCCTCAGTGAATTATCTATATCTTATTCATTTATCAGGCAGTTTAAATTTAAAATATACACACAAAAACGATGTTGTTTATGAATTTA
Organism: Mytilus edulis; assembly: GCF_963676685.1. NCBI lineage: Eukaryota > Metazoa > Mollusca > Bivalvia > Mytilida > Mytilidae > Mytilus > Mytilus edulis. The sequence goes on from NC_092349.1 coordinate 4,743,114, forward strand.
ACATTGGGGGCAATAATATAATTGTCATCATAGTACGACAAATATTTTGCAACAATTACGTCTATGAGAATTGAGATTATAGCATGGGTATTCGTAGATATAAGAAGGTGGGATATGAGTGCCAATGAAACAACGCTTCATCTTAGACTCAAATAGTAAATCAAAACCATTATAAGTCAAAGACGGTCGTCAACATGAATCATTTGATCACACCGAACAGCATATAAAAGGCCCCAAAAATGACTAGTATAACACCATTCAATCAGTAAAATCAAAAATGTAAATTCAAATTATATACTCGAAACTCTTATGAACCACTTCAACACAGGACAACCACTGAATAACAACTTTCTACCTTATAACAGGTGCAAAAATAGAAACGCATTAAGTATTTTTTTTTAATTCTGATTTGTATCAAGACCTCATTGCCCTATTCCTTTATAATTCACGTGTTCAACCAATTTTTTTTTTTTTTTTTTTTGCATAATCCTCGTCTAAATCCATCAGTAGTTTGAAGTTTTCGTATTGATGGATTTAGGCTGACTGTATTATGGACCTTTGGATAACACGTTTCACAGAGTGTTAAGTGTTATGGACAATGCTTAGGTCACTAGTATTCACATGGCCTGTCGGATTATATGTCGATAGGGAACTAGCACAGGTGCATTCGAGATAGTTAGACGTGAAGTCGTCAATAATGAGAACCTGCAACACGTGTTTATAACTGAACAAATAAATAGTTGTAATTGGTGTCGCATGGGTAATAAGTACAGACTGATAATTAATATTGGAAGGCATTTTTGAGTGAAATGATTTTTGTTGAAGGATATTGCACAAAGTGATGGCATCAAAACGTTTGTTGGCAAAATAAGTTGTGTTAAGCATCTTATCTCCTTTTCATCTTTTTCAATACGAACTGGTTTAAAAGGTCGGTGACTTTCAATATCCTATAACTAGATGAAAGCTGTAATTTTTTATTTGTTTGTATTGGGGTTTGTAAAAGTGGTTAGCAAACATAAGTTGTACACTGTATAAACTTTTGATAAGAGTAATAAATAAAGCCTCGTGCGAATATGATGAATACCTAAAGGTTTTGGTATAAAAAGTAAAATAACAAAAATACAAACTCCTAGAGAAATTCTAAACGGAAAGTTTCTAAGTAGTTATCAAAGGTACCAGGATTATAATTTAGTATGCCAGACGCGCGTTGCGTCTACATCAGACTTATCAGTGACGCTCATATCAAAATATTTATAAAGCCAAACAAGTACAACGTTGAAGAGCTTTGAGGATCAAAAATTCCAAAAAGTTGTGCCAAATATGGCTAAGGTAATCTATGCCTGAGATAAGATCATCCTTATTTTTTTGGAAAAATTCATAGTTTTGTAAACAGGAATTTGTTTAAAAAATGACCACATTATTGATCTTCATGTCAACACTTGATCGCTGACGTATTGACTACTGGGCTGGTGATACCCTCGGGGACGAAACATTCACCAGCAGTGGCATCTACCCAGTGGTGTAAATCCTAATCAAAGGTACCAGGATTATAATTGAGTACGCCAGACGCGCGTTACGTCAACATAAGACTCATCAGTGACGCTCATATCAAAATATTTATAAAGCCGAACAAGTACAAAGTTGAAGAGCATTTAGGATCTAAAAGTCCAAGAAGTTGTGCCAAATACGGATAAGGTAATCTATGCCTGGGATAAAAAAATCCTTAGTTTTTTCGAAAAATTCATAGTTTTGTAAACAGAAAATATAAAAAAAAATGACTACATTATTGATATTCATGTCAACACTTAATCGCTGAAGTATTGACTCTTGGGCTGGTGATACCCTCGGGGACGAAACGTTCACCAGCAGTGGCATCTACCCAGTGGTGTAAATAGTTATCAAAGGTATCAGGATTATAATTTAGTACGCCAGACGCGCGTTTCGTCTACATAAGACTCATCAGTGACGCTCATATCAAAATATTTATAAAGCCAAACAAGTACAAAGTTGAAGAACATTAAGCATTAGCCAAAATCAGAAGCTCAAAAACATCAAACGAATGTATAAAAACTGTCATATAAATGGCTGCAGGTTATAAATAGACACATTGTCAAAAGTTGGTGCTGTATCCCCTTCCCTTTTCATGAATGTTACCTACCGAATTAGATTATTAACCGGGTTTGTAATAACATGAGCAACACGACGGGTGCCACATGTGGAGCAGGTACTGTTTACTCTTCCGGAGCACCCGAGATAGCCTCCATATTTGGCTGGTTTCGTCTTGCGCGGTTTTTAGTTTTCTATGTTGTTTCTTGTGTACTATTATTTGTCTGTTAGACTTTTTATTTTTATCCATGGTGTTGTCGTTTTATTTTCGTTTTATTAGTTTGACTGTTCCTCTGATATCTTTCGCCCCTCTTTGACGATAATATGTTTACGTCTAAATCCAAGATTAGAGTTGAAATGATTGAATGATTTTACTTTAGCGGATTTAGGTTAACAGTCGCTGTGTTTGCATGCTAGTTTCAAAGTAGTGGTTAGTGGTCATAAACTGGTGATACCCTACATAGGTCCGATTACACAGTTATTGTTCTTTGATTTTAGTTGTCCACGATATAGATTATGGTGAGGACAGTGTGTTACTATTTTTTATTACTAATTTTTTTTTAAACCCTTCCAAATTTATTTCTTCATGTTTTATGCCTCAAATAGCAAGTAAGGGGATGACATTACACTATAAAAAATGGGGTCATGAATTTGAAAGTCAAGAAGTGATTTGGACCAGCTAAGAAGGGCTAGAAATTAGAATTTCGGAAGCTGTCAAAAGATTTCAAGACCCCCTGAATATAAAATTGTCCATATTTTGAGTTAGAGCTGATGAAGTTTTCTATAATTTTGATGTTAATTATTTGTCCCAAAAGTAGTACAACACGATATGAAAATATTATTCAGAAAGCGCAGGTGGAATTTTTTTTAAATTTTCATTTATTGTCTAAAGGAAATAACTGTGGTCTCGGACTACATGACTAACGGTCTAATATCTGTGCATACTAGATCTAAATATTTTCTGAATATCTCGTTTTCCCTTTCGCTACAGTTTAACTAAGTGTGGATTCGTATGATCGGTAATGATTGCAAATTTGGAGACAGCAATTCTTAAGACACATGCGGTAAAGTCCTTGTAATGTCCACGTGATTTCTTCAGTTCTTGGGTTTTTTTTTTATCTTGTTTTGTAATTTTTAAACGGAATAATCAGATATGAACATAGATACATCATTATTGCCTTTATTGTATCACCTGTATTTTTATTAACAATCCATGTGTTGAAAAATGTCATTGCCAAATACGCATAAATTTGATAAGAAAAAAAAAGGAAATGAAGTCTCCTAAATATTTCCTAGAGTTGTACCACCTCGTTACTGTATATTTTTAGTTCGTATTGATTTTGTTTTTGCTTTTGTTCCATTTTGTTTTTGGGGAGGGGCAGGGTAAAACTTATCATTGAACAGACTATCCTTCATTCAGTTTATCTATATAAACTAAAAACTTAAAGACATTCGATTATCAGAGCGCATTCCCTTAGACCGTGGAATATTTATGTGTATGTATGTATCTAATATTTGATATTCATTGTTACGTTTTCTTATGACAGCATAATTATGGTTAATACAAATAGATAATCACGTGAAAGATTTGCCCTTCCGGACAACCAGATATCAACCCACAGTTTTGGGTGGGGTTAGTTTGCTAAGTCTTTAGTTGTGTTTGTTTGTTTGTTGAATTGTTTTTTTTTAGCCATGGCGTTGTTAGTTAATGTTCGATCTATGAGTTTGACTCTCCCTCTGATATCATTCGCCCCTCTTCTTTTCATCAATATAAAGCGATTAAAATGGGCAATAAACCACATACGAGGCCAGCAATAATGAATGTGGTAATGCATAGAATTATTGATGGTTGGTATTCATCATTTAGCTTTTTCCTTGTTTGGTACTTGTACATCTTTTACTTTGCTCTAGTTTAGTTTGATTTTTATTTAAGGTATAAGGTAAAACTGTGGTTTATAGGTATGAACATATTCATTGCAAAATTGAGGAATTGAGGAATAATGACAATGAAAGGGATGGACTATGGAGAGCAAAATACAGGGTTTAGTCATAAAACACCTCTAGAACAAAACGACTTCATGACATTGAAGACATCGGGTTTTACGGTCAAACTGTTAAAACTGCACTAGGGTAATCTCATTGTTTCATACAGAAAAACATGAATATTCAAAAGAAGCCTCATATGAATCAGAATCTGATTATTTACTGGATGTTCGATGAATATCAAGATGTTAAGGAATAACTTGAAGTTGATGTCATCTCATACAAATCTACCAGCCTACTCTGATTTTGCAACCTTTCAACACTTGTGACAGCCGTATCTAGATAAACTGGAAATGCATATCAATTTTAAACACTGGCCAATTGACTTTTAATGAAGCGTTATGTGAACTTGAGGTCGTATCGTTTTTGGTGTTGTTTTATTGCATTCCCTTTTTGTATATTCCTTTTTTCAAACATGTTAAATAATGGGTATGCATCAATAAAATCATTATCAATACGAACTATGCAGATGTGCCGCTTTTAGAGGATAGAAAGACTTGGCCGATTACAGCTTGAATGGAAAATTGTACTAAGTTACAATAACTAGCATGTTTGTATATTTTGCATTTTGAATTATAAACGATATAGCAACTGTTAGGATATTTCAATATTCTAGTTTTATCGTTCTTCGTATTATTCTTTAACAGAGCAGTTCTTTTCCTTGATTCGATATAAATTGCAACAAATTAAAAACTTTGTAATGAACATCATCATGATAATATTAATTGCATATACATCTGAACTAGAAATTATAAACGAACACAGAGGACAGTTGATTATTTAACCTATTTTTGTAAGTTATATGAGTTATTTAAAGAGAAATTTAAAATGAAAACTTTCTTTATTGAACTTCACACATACTTCCTGACCGAACTAAGCGTCATTTAAATAAATGACATTCCGAATCATAGACGAAGAGAGATAATCACTATTAAAATAGAATAATCCCCCAAAAGCATTTGTGTCTGTAGTATAAAGAAATAGTTTAAGAAAAGCTTTGGATATATAATTTTTCAAGACAACATACCATTATTTTGACTTATCTTATCATGACAATTTTAAACAAATCTATTGACTGCATGAATCATTTCTAAACTTTACAACATTTGGGTGTATCATCACTTGATCATTAATATAATTAAATATATTAAGGTCATACAAGTGAGAGTTTACGCTAGCTATAAAACCAAGTATAACAAAACATTGTATGAAATAAGCCTTTTACAATGTTGACAATTGTTTCACTCGTTTCGTTGTATGTTAACGTTTATGTTTCATTTTGTCAGATTTTATTGACTTTCCCGGCCCATTTTGAATTTAACTTGGTTTTTCTTTGAGTTTTATTTAACACTTTTATCAGTACCAAGGTGATGGTAAAAGCTTTTAATCTTTCGTTTTAAATGTATTTTATTTTTCTGTAATTTATAGGCTAAATGTGAGGGATTTTTCACTGTGGCTTACAACATGTGTATTATTACATGAAGCAGAACAATATTCCTAATAAAAATTAAAAAAGATAAACAAATCTAGGAATATAAACATACACAGTTCTGAAGAAAATTAGATGAACACCGATATTCAAACTGACACTATACAGATCGACAAAGAAATTACAATTTCTTTTTCGTTCTTATGTTGTAGTGTTATATCACTGTCCCAGATTAGGGGTAGGGTTGGGATCTCGCTTACATGTTTAACCCCGCCATATTTTGTATGAGTATGTGCCTGTTCCAGGTCAGGAGCCTGTAATTTAGTGGTTGTAGTTTGTTGATGTACCACATATTTGTTTTTCGTTCATTTTTCGTACACAAATAGGGCCGTTAGTTTTCTCGTTTGCATTGTTTCACATTCTTCATTCCTGGGCCTTTTATAGCTGACTATGCGGTATTGGTTTTGCTCATTGTTGAAGGCAGTACAGTGATTTCAAGTTGTTAACTTCTGTGTCTTTTGTTCTCTTTTGGAGAGTTGTCTCATTGGCAATCATGCCACATCTTCTGTTTGTACTATACAATAACCAATAGACCTGTTTTACAATGGAAAAGACGTAGTTGTAAAAATAGTCATTGTTGTACTTTATTAGGGTGTTAACCCCTATATACCGTTTAAATATTTGGATCGTGTCGTTTGTCTTGTTGCCGTGTACACTAAATTGTTTTGCACAATACTTTTAGAATTGTGCTTTTGAAAAATGTTTTGTGTGCATTATTTCCACCTATTTATGAAATTTGCTGAAGGAACATATTTATAGTTGGTTCTTACGTTGTTCTGTGACACCATTGTCAAGGTTAATTAATGGCTTAGCGCAAACAAACAATATGTTAAGCCCTGTCACATTCTTTATTTGCTTGTCATAACTCAGAGACTGTAGTTCAGTGGTTGTCGTTGTCTTTCATATTTGTTTTTCTTAAATTGTTTAGATATAGATAATGTAGTTATTTTACTCAATTCAATTGATTCATAATTTTCACGTCTTTTAAAGTCGACTATATTATTCTTTCTCATTGTTAAAGGTCATACGGGTGGTTATAATGGCTAGCATTCACTTTATTACACATTTGGTGGATAGCTGATTTTTCAAAGGATAAATTGATCGATGTTCAACAAATCTCAAAATCACAAACATGGTGAAAACGTGTTGACTCCCATTTGATGCTGGATTGTAATGATTTCATTATTTGCGTTTTATGTATAATAAGTATCTGAAAGAAATAAGAAGGACAGGATTGAATCTAATACTGTAGAATAATGATTATTTCTTGAATACCAATTACGTGGATTTCGTCATAACCCGGAAACTAAGAGTTCAAAAACCATACGAGTTTTCCTTGATCCATAAAAGTACCCAAGAAAATAAATGAATCAACAGTAAACGAAATCGTTTATCTATACAACATATCTATATGCGTTTCGTCTAGTCAAACTCGTCACAAATACAAAGCTGACAATTTGATAAGCCAAACCGTTAACGCGTATTTCGTTTACATCAAACTTCTCATTGGCGCTTCGAATCATATCAGTTAGATAGTCAAGATAGTTGAAATATAAAACAAAAATACAAACGTTCAATCTGTTTTAATAAATATTTAAATGCAGAATGATGCAATATGTGCTTGAAGAAAGAAATCTGATATTCGTATTTATATATATTAACATTGATACTGTCTCAATGTTCTTCTATGTATGGTATTGTTTGAAGAGCACTTAACATATAAAGGCATTATAAGAGTATATGATAGAATTTAGTCATTTGATCAAGTTGTAGTACAGGTTGTAAGATAGGTAATGCTAAATAATAAAAATGATAGCTCACCGGTCTTATATTAAAGTAAAGAATGTAAACAAAACAAATATAATGTGAAGACTATAAATAGAAATGGTGGCCTTCAGTGAACATAAGGTGAACTGAATTTTTTAATAAAATACTTATAGATAGCTTTCCTAATATGCCTTCAAAATGTCAACAGAAAATAATAAGATCAACTCTCTTTTTTGCTGATATTACATGAATTGAATAATTGAAATAAACTGAACACGACTGGCTAATCTATTGATAAGACTTTTCAGATTATGTAAGGATCAAAATGACCATTTATTACCAAAATTCATTTACTACTTTAATTGTACATTTTCTGAAATACCACCTTTTAATACGCCAAGTTAAAAGTAGAAAACATACTTTTTGGAATATGAGTAATGCATGTGATTTTAAGATAAAAAAAATCATTCGGTTGGAAATGTCCATATGTATCATGTTTATCGTCGTTTACTTATATGGCTATGCTAGAACGTTAGTTTATTATGGAATGATATGCTCATTCAATAACTAGCCAGCGCATTTTAAAACTGTAACAGCTCTTTGGACTCTAGAAACTTGGACATGAACTTCTTTATTTCTAAACATAACTTACGTATGATCATTGTCAATTACGAATATAATGTGTGCTTAAATCACAGTGTGCAATTATCAATTAACATATATAACGCTTTACCTTTTTACCTTAGTTAGTATTTTTTTTTTTTTGTCATTGTGCAGTTTCTAGTTCTTCATTTTCTTGGTGTATATATAAGAATATTTTACAGATGATTTGTTTTGTAAAATTATATTATTTTCTCTGTGTTTTTTCTTGTCTCAAGGTTTTGTTTTACATCTTAGTACCGGTATGTCAAGTGTTCCATTCATTACGTGCATATGCTCTTTATCTCATACAGAGAGAATCGTCCAAATAATTGTTGTTTGGGATCACAAAACACGGATCCAGATCATGTTTGACCTATAACGCTTTTGTAATTCCAGAGTTTTGCCCCTTGAAGATTAAGCCATCTTTTGTAGAGAAGGCTGTCTATAACATAAATTGACGGGGACAAACTGCCATTTAACATCTTCTGGTTGTTTTATGTTTATGGATTGATGTTTTTTATATGTTTTAATCCAACACGTTTTGCTCACGACAATTCATATTTAGATATATTTTTTATTAGCAGTACAAAAAAGTCTTATTCACATCTGATTTATCTTTATTTAGTCTGCTGTATTTTATTTACTATCAATTACCAGCAACAACGATACGTCTCTTTATCTTATCATCTGGACAAGTGACATTTTTACCCGACGACATCAACGCCTCCATCACTGAAAATATAATAGTCATATTACTAGTATTAGTGCCAAATAATTTCAAGACTAATTAAGATCACAGTAGTTTACCGATATTCAAATCTCGTAAATCGATTAGTAATTATCTTTTTAAGATTCAAAACAATTACACTTACTTAGGAAATCACAAAAGCAGTACATCAAATATTTCAAACATGCATTGAAAAAAGTAAAATCCCCCAAAAAATGAACTCCGAGGAAAGTTCAAAACGAAAAGTCCCTAATCAAATGTCAAAATCAAATGATAAAACATATCATACGAATGAACAACCACTGGGATATTCCTGACTTGGTACAGGCATTTTCAAATGTAGAAAATGGTGGATTGAACCTGGTTTTATACCGCTATACCTCTCAAACTTCGAAAACAGTTTAATAGAATATAATAACGGGTGGGTAAACGGTCCAAGCTTTTGCAAAATATTCTTTCTGATTTCTATCACGTGATTGTATAGAATGGATAAATCAACTACATTGAAGTCAAATATGTTAATTACTTCAATAAACATTATGTAAGAAAATACCTATCGACTCAGCTGTTGTTTCCGGTTCTATTCTACCTATCCAATGTTTTTGTTGTTTTTGCTTTCATTTTGATGACAAATCAAATTGACCTATAAAGTAAGACCATTTGGGGTCTTATTGAACAATTTGACATAATTTTGCTTTAATCCAATGCAATGAAATCTGGGAAATCAAAAAGTATAACAATGAAGTTCAAACGCGCCAAAGGTATCCGCAAGATATCAGTCAGCTCAAAAATATCCTCTTCGAGCACCGATTAGTCATGGATAAGTTTTAAAATAAAAAGCAATGAAAATCAGTCAAGCCAAAATTATCAGAACTGAAGAACGATTTATCAAGCTAAAGTATCAGCATTTAAGATGAGTCAATTCAAAGAGTCAGAAATGAAAATTAGCCAAGTCAAAACTATAAGCATCGGAGATCAGTCAAGCCATAGTTTTAGCATCAAAGATCAGATAAGCCAAATTGTCAGGATCGAAGATCATGCAAGTCAAATGATATCAGCATTTAGGCAAAGTCAGCCAAAAGAGTAAGCGTTGTCGATCAGTCATTCCAACTTCATATAAATTATAGAGCGGTCAAGCAATATTGTCAACCTCGAAGATAAGTCAATCAACATTAATAGCCTTGAAGATCATTCACAAATAGAAATAAATCTTGATGATCGTTAAATGATGTTCGCTTGTCATGTTTTGGAATTTTTGTCAGATTTTCGGAATCCTCAGGTTTGATTCATTTGAATGCCTTAATCAAATTTGCCCATTGACCCCATTTTCTTTTTATAAATTTTATATGTATAATGATAAGCCATCTGTAAAAGTCTTATAAAATTTTAATTATTTTTAATAGTTTTTGAGAACTTGAACTTGTCAATGAAAAAGCTATGAAAAGGCAAGAGAGAACATTTTTCCCGCCAAAATTTCATTGGCAAATATCTCGAAAACAAGCACATTAACCTATATATTTGTTTTGTTCCTTTGATTCCTTTATCAATGTAAACTAGTATTTTGAAAAGCTACAGGGCTACAAAACGGAATGGGATTTAGATAAAATATTATAGTTATTTCTTATAATTTAATTCTAAATTCCATTCCGTATTGTAGCCCTGTCGTGTAATGTTGTCATTTTAATGTTATAATTAACACTGCAATTAAAGCGGGAGGTTTGGCATGCCACAAAACCAGGTTCAACCCACCATGTTTTCATAAAATGCCCTGTACCATATCAGGAAAATGGCCATTGTTACATTATAGTTCGTTTCTGTGTGTTTTACATTTCAGTGTTGTGTCTCTGTTGTGTCGTAGTTCTCTTATATTTGATACATTTCCCTCAGTTTTAGTTTGTAACCCGGATTTGTTTTTTCTCCATCGATTTATGAATTTCAAACAGCGGTATACTACTGTTGACTTTATTTTAACCGGAGTAAAGCATTAAAAAACGTTGATGACGTCATGGTCACATGCCTTAATGATGTCTATGAGCTGATAAACAAAACGACGTCAACCAATCAGACTGAGGATGTGTTACATCCAAAATTAAATCATTTAAGGAATGACTGTAATATTTTTTCTGTCCATTCGAAATTACATAAAAAATGTGGTGCGCACTGAATAACGCGCGTAGCGGTTTATTTAACAGTGTGCACCACATTTTTTATGTTATTTCGAACAGACAGAAAAAAAGATTACAGTCATTTCTTATAATTTAATTCTAAATTCCATTTTAAACCGGAGAAAACCATGAAAAAACGTTGATGACGTAACGGTCACACGACTAAATTATGTCTATGGGCTGATAACAAAATTACGTCAGGCAATCAGAAGACGCGTTACATCCAAAATTAAATTATTAAACAATAGTAATAACCTTGCCGAGCATTAATACAATAGTAATAACTGTGAAGAGCAGTAAATAATAAGTATCAACATAAGAGATCAGAATATTGATAACGACCGTGCATTAGATGAAAACAAATAGAATTTGTGAAAATAAGTCAATTTAATTTATCAGACTGAACCTTGATTCATTGAATTAGAAATTTTGTGATTGTTTCTCAAGAGAACGTACATATTGCAGGGCTTGCATTTCTTATCATGATTTCCTTGATTGGGGGTTGCTGCTCACAAAGAAAGCGATTAAAAAGGAAAATCACCCCCAAAAAAAAGAGCTCCGAGGAAAATTCAAAACGGATTTCCCCTAATCAAATGGCAAAATCAAAGCTTATTAAACACATCAAACGAACGGATAACAACTATCCTGTCTTGGTACATGCATTTTCTTATGTTGACGAGTTTCAAATGGTGAAATTATCGCTAGGTAAAGTTTACGGAAGCTATCATGAATTAGTTGATCGTTATGAAATATTTCAAAGTTGACAGAGAATATATTCCAATTATCTTAACAACAATTCCGTTTTCACGAATGTGACCTACTGAAGTACATTTATGTATACTTATTACTGGATGTGTAATAAGATGAGCAACACGTCGAGTGCCACATTTGAAGCAGGATCTGCTTACTCTTCTGGACCACCTGCGATCATCCCAGTTTTTAGAAGGGTTTGTGGTGATCAGTCTTTAGTTTTCTACGTTTTGTCTAGTGTACCATCGTTTGTCTGAAGGTCATTTTCATTTTTAACCATGCCGTTGAAAGTTTATTTTCCACTTATGAGTTCAAATATCCTTGTTATATTTTACTCTCTTTGTATAACGTTTATAATAAATCTTACCTTGCTTCACAAATGTAAAACTCTACGGCCACATCACAGTTTACATCGGCCCACTTATAGTGACTCAATAGACCCAAAGGACGGTAAAGGGTGACACAATCCTCAGCCGATACATAGTTGTCAGGCTGTCCTGGTCCCCAGTTACTGTATGCCAATGAAGTCCCGTCCTCCCATGCAAATGTACCCTCGGATATCTCATCTTGAGCTCCAATTAAATAGCCGGCTAAAAACGAGTTCAAAATTCATGAGAAGAAAAACAAACACTGTGACAAAAAAAAACAATATGGAGAAAAATATAGATAAGTTTATTTGGTGTAACAGTTGAAATCAAATAGAATCTTCTGATATAAACTCATCATTGATACCAGGATTGAAATTTTATATTTACGCCAGACGCGCGTTTCGTCTACAAAAGACTCATAAGTGACGCTCGAATCAAAAAATGTTAAAAAGGCCAGATAAAGTACGAAGTTAAAGAGCATTTAAGGACCAAAAGTATCTAAACGTTTTGCCAAATACAGCTAATGTAATCTATTCCTGAGGTAGAAAAGCCTTAGTATTTCAAAAATTCAAAGTTTAGTTAACAGTTCAACTTAGTTCATAATTATGAACATGAAGGTAGGTTAAAGTTGCATCAGGTGTTTATCATAGAGATTAGTTAGGGTTCCACTTATTGTAACCATGCTGTGCAATGAAAATAACATTGTTTTTAATGAAAATTTAATTGCAAAAAAAATATCAGTTCGAGGCTCTTATATACCAGTATTTTAGCCAGAAACGCTGTTACAAAACAACACGATTTGAAATCCAAATATGTATAAACACTTTAATACGACGGAGCTACATGACCAACAAATACCTTAAAAAAATATCTAAACTCATGCTAGATTAATTCTATCTTGAGTTATAAATTCATTGTCTTTATTATTTCTGTATTACCAAAAAAAAAAAGAATACCTAGAATCATGATAGGTCAATTTTATCTTGGGGAGTTGGAACTTCTTTATCTTTATTATTTCTGACCAAAAAAGACCTAAAACGACTACCTAGGTCAATTTTATCTTTTGAAGTTAAAACTTTATGATCTTTAATATTTCTGTTATTAAACATTTGCTTTGTGACTTCAAATAGAAGGTCCTCCATATATAATATGAAAATACACATATAAGTACGTACCTATGCTATAAGGCAAGTTCATGCTTTCAATGTGTTGGATGATAGCATCATCTTCTGCTTTAGAATTAATGCTGGCTAATTGGCCTCCTCTTGCCTTACAAATCTCCTAAAATTGTTTTATTTTATTAGATTCAGATTCAGATTCAATATTTTATTAAAGTCTCACCACTTGTATAACATTATACATTCCAATAAACATATAAAACATTGCGTATAACATGAAATATTGGATAACATTTATAAAACATATTGTATATTAAAACTAACAGTAAAATATCATTAGCTTAGATACTAAAACATATACAAGTGCCATTCTATTAAGAATTATTAGAGACTAACATTAAAGGATTAATTGTATACAAAATTTATACAATTTTAAAACTACACATATCTAAGATTTAAAATATATCATCAGCTATATACAAATAAAAAATGTGTTCTTCTACATAAAATATTATAGCAGGTTTTAGCAACTACCTGACATAGTTATTCGTTTCTGAATAAAAATATAAACTTTTCGTCAATAGACAAGTTAAAAAATTGATCGTTATGTTTTACTGCTTCACTATACAATATATTTCGAAGGTCTGCATATAAAGGACATAAAGTAAATACATGTTTTTCGTCTTCAATTTCATTTTTGCACATAAAACAACATCTTTCATATATTGGTTTGTTCTCATAACGACCTGTTTCTATTTTAAGTGGAGCAACACCACATCTAAATTTTGCATAAGCACTTCTAAATTTATTAGACATATTTTGTTTTAAATATAACTCTGTACAATATTGAGATTTATATAGCTTATAAGTACGAAGCTTGTTACCATTACTCTGTGACAATATTTTTGTTTGCCATTCTACAATATATTCATTAAATAAAACATTTTCAATTTCTCGAACAATATTCTTGTGCAGCACACAATCAATATTAGTATACAAATCAAAATTACAATCTTTAAGTTTTTTCATGGCTCTATAACACCAGTTTTTCTTATTGTTTACAGCATTTTTATGTGACCATTTGAACACTTTATAATTTATTCTGTCATTGGTCATGACACTACATCTTGCCCAGTGCCTGAAGACACATGTCCATTGCTACACACTAGGTGGTCTCCAGCCCATGTCCCCGTTAATTGCATCATTTGGCGTATACTTGCCCACACCCATAAAAAACCTGATAGCTCTGTTCTGGACAGCGTTGATACAAGAAAAAGAACGAGTACCCCAAATGGATGCACCGTAGCTTATTACTGATCAGACCACAGTATCAAATAATGTTGTAAAGGTACTGTGCTGGAAACCACCATGTGCTTTACATTTTACAATAAATAAACTTAGAGCTCGACTTGCAGACCTTGCTACACATGCTACAGCTTTAGCCATTTCATTATAATCGAGATATTCTGTCAGCAGTAGACCAAGATCTTGGTAACCAGATACTATTTGTACTGTATTATTAGATAACAAAAACGATTTAGATGTTTGTTGAACCGAAGGGTTCCTAAAATGAACAACTTTAGTTTTATCTAAGTTCACATTCATACAGTTGGTAACACACCAATTACTTAATACATCTAATAGAGTTTGTAAATTATTTTCATTTTCAGCAATAAATACAATGTCATCAGCATATAATAGTATACGAATATTTTCACCATCAATGTCTACACCAATATCTAGTGTTTTTATTACATCAATTAAACTATTAATAAAAATATTGAACATAACAGGCGATAATACACATCCTTGTTTTAAACCTGAATTAACGCTTAACCAATCTGTCATATTGCCATTAAGTTTGATACAACATTCTACATGTGAATATATAGCTTTCAATGTACATAAAAAATGTGTACTAATTCCTACATCATCCAATTTAGTAAATAATAATTTTCTACTAACAGTATCATACGCTTTTTTTTAAATCTATGAAAGCTGCGAATGTTGATAACTTTTTCAGTTTTCTAGTTTCAATAATTGAAGTTAATGTACTTAGATGGTCAATGGTACTTCTACCTTTACGGAAGCCATTTTGCTCGTCATGAATAATATCTATTTCTTCTAACCAATACACTAATCTATCATTCAATATTCTGCAATATAATTTATATGCACATAGTGCTAAGGTTATGCCCCTGTATGCTAAAGGATCTCGTGGATCTGAAGTTGAAGACTTAGGAATTGGGGTTATAATACTTTTACCCCATACAGAAGGAATTTTTCCATACTTGAAACATATATAAATAACTTATGCAAAATTAACATTAATGCATTATTTCTAAATAATTCTACTGACAACTGATCAATACCTGGTAACTTGCCATTTTTACTTTTAATAATAGCATTTACTACCTCTTCATACAATATTTCCCTATCTAAAAAATCATCTGGAATATTAATATTAACATTTGTGTCAATAGTCTGATTATTACAATTTAACAATTTATCAAAACAGTTTTTCCATTTATTTAAGACAGTGTTTGTATCTGAACTAGTTGTCCCATCGTCTAGTGTGACTTCCATCGGTATAGATTTCTGTCGTTCATTCTTAACTTCAACTTTACCAATCTTCTTCTAGAACTCTCGAGGATCCCATCTTTGGTCATCTAAAAGTTGTTCCTGACTGTGGTACCAAAACTGACGTTTAGCTTTCTGACTGCTTTTGTCGAACAATTTCCGTTTTTCCACAAATATATGGCGTAAATCCTTCTTGCATCCGCTATGACACTTGTGCCACGCACACTCGGCTTTATATACATCGTTCCAAAGTAGTGTTAAGTTGTCGTTCCACCACGATTTTTTCATACGTCTCCTTTTGTTACTTTTACCATCATATATATTAGTTTTACGTTTAATTAGCTTTAAATCCATTTCTGTATGTACAATTTTAACAAAATCTTCATATTTATTGTCTAAATTTAACTGGTTTATTTCTGATTCTTCTAATTCAGTGATAAATGTGTTAAGTTTGGAAATTGTTTCACTGTCGGACATCCAATCGTTCGGAATACTCCGTGTGTCGTATTTAACTGATTTTACATTACCGTTATCTGTTAATTGATTGGACACGGATTGTTGAACATCATAACCAGGTGTGACAAATGTCCAGCATAACAAAGAATGATCCGGTATATGTTTCGGGTCATAAGAGCCTACTATACAGCTGCATTTTCTTCAATTAATGTTCTTGCTCGAATGACTTCAAAGTTTTGAAAAAATGACAGTTTCTCATAAGGTACTACGCAATAGTCAACGACTGGTGATCCTCTGGTCGACACAAACGTAAAGTCATTGTTAATAAAATTTTGGCCATTTAAAATACAACAATTTATATTGTTCAGAAATTCACAAAACAAGTCGCCGTAACTATTAGGTGTAAAATCTACGACATTACGTTCTGGTAAAAAGTCAATTCCTTGTATATAATCTTCAATGTCGGAGACTCGACTATTCCAATCACCGCATAAATAAAACGGATTACTATTTGGAATTGTATATATTTTAGACATAAGCGTATCAAAGAAATCATGGATGTTGACCGAACGTGCGGAGTGTTCTGTCGGTAGATATACCACACACACAAAAAAGCAATTATCTTGGTTGTTAATTTCAGAAAATTGTACCCATAAAATTCCGTCTGTTAATTGGTCCACTTTCACTACACTAAACTGTGAATGAATATCGTTTTTCACTAATAGTCCTACACCACCAGATCCAGCTCGAGCACGTACATGGATAAGTTTTTGGTTATTTCCGTACCATTTATAACCATCAATATTTATAGTATTTTCCCCCACAAGATGGGTTTCCGCAAGACCAATTATATGCAGACCTCGATTCGTTAAGCACGAAGCTAGTAAACTATTTTTGTCACTATTCGGATTTTTACTCCAGCCGTTTATGTTCCAAAACCGACATTTGACCTATCCGTTACGTGGTTTGCCGGCATCTCCTCTGTCTCTACCACGCCTATTACTTCCGGAGTATCTTTGTCATCCATCAGAAGAATTTTCGTAGGCTTTGCCGTTTTTCGAGTATGAATCCTTATCGTTTCTATTCTGCTTACGGGCTTTCGTTTGATCATCTGTCCGTTGTGGAATGTTTACATCGTTGATTGACGTGTTATTAAACTGTTTTTTAACAATACGACCCAATTTACAACAAAATCATTATCTTCGCCCAGGGCTCTCAAAATTGTACGGTTGTTAATGTTATTGATTCTTTGCTCATAAGGGATATCGTTTTCAATGTACACTCTAGAATACTTACCAGAATTCATCAACACCTTTTTTGATTTTAAAACCAATTTCTTTTGTAACTCAAGGCTTTCAATTCCAATGACTACGATACCTGGTTTATTACTGCCTGAATAAGTTTTTTTTCTGACAACATCCTTAACAGAAACATTAGCAAGCTTCAAACCATCTTTTATTAAAGCTGCAACTTTTGATTTCAAGAAGGTTTTATCTGTATTTTCACGTTGTTCTACAGAAAGATTTTTAACAATAATATTTAGATTCTGTTTTTGATCTGTTTTATCACACTTTGATGTAACTATCTCAGCATATGCCTTTTCAAGGGTTTCAACTTTCTCTTTATATTCACTTACTTCACTCGTTATTTCCTATTTCAATTTGGCAACTTCGCCTTTCACTCTATCATTTATAGCTGTATTAAATTTGACTGTCAGACGTTTTTCTACATTTCCTTCTATTTCACTGATTCTTTTCTCTAGTCGACTAACAAGATTATTCATCCTTTCGGTCAAATTTGTTACCATGTTTGCAAGAGCGCTGAACGTGACAGTGTCAGATAAGGCTACTGGGGGTGCTCTGAATTTTCATTTTCTTATTTTCACTTGCTGTCTCATCGGACTCGGACAAACGTTGTTTTCTGGGTGTATGAGTAGGTGTATGGGCAGAATTTGGTGTATTATAAACTTCTGCTATTTTACTTGCAGTGCTTTTGTAATCACCGGGTTGACTGTTGTTATTATTATTATCAAAATGTATCTCTTTGATAGCGACATTTTAAGAAGGAACATTGCGTCGTAGACGGATTTTGTAAAATACTTGTTGCTTTGGCCATGCTGGTCAACAGTATTTTGGTCAAACAAAACAGGGTTATACGACAAAACTGTCGATCTAGAATCCAGTCAATTTGGTATCTTTCGTCCTTCTTTTAAGAAAGAATCAACATAGCGCCGTATACGGATTTTGGAAATTACTTGTTGTTTTAGCCATATTGGCCAACAGTTCTGTTTTTTGTCAAACAAAACAGGGTTATGTGACAAAACGGTCGATCTAGAATCCAGTCAATTGGGGCAGATCATTCGGAGCAATATGATAGGGTAATGATGTGACGAAAATGTCATAAAACTGGTAAACATTGCAAGAAAGAATGATAATACCAGTTATACTTTAATATTCTTACATAAACTGTTTAGGTAAATAAAACTATATATGTTTTCTAACTGTGACGATATGAAATTGAATATTGAACATATTATATTTTGTTAGGACTACATGGATTTATACACCTATACGGTATGTAATCATAACTGTGTTACATAAAAAATGTAAGGCATTCTATATAAATTTGAGTTGCATGAATAGAGAATTATGGGTTGCTAAAATTTAAAGAATATGGAATAATGTACACAAAATATAAGGGATAGAGAAAAATGACCTATATATAAAGAATAGAGAAATGAAAGACACCCCTCCACCCTCATTTACATTAGCCTCCATAATGTTTAGTGTTATAAATTCTGCGTCAGATATCTTACATGTCCTCTTCTCTCATTCTCAATATCTCTTCCAAAAAAGTAACATTTTCCTCCAAAACTCAAGTCACCAGAAGGACATGTACTTATTACAACTCCTACCAGTGCTAAAATAACAAAATAGATAAACACATACAGTTAGTTAACCCACTGAGCATAGTGTTTTATTGAAATGAACATTGCGTGCACGTGGTGCGCAGTATTCATATTTGATATTTTGATACAATTGCAATGTATGATTTCGTATCTGTCACCATGACCATATATAATAGATGAGACAATATCTGAAAAAGTCAAATTTTTGGCAATAAGAAAAAAAACAACAAAAAAAAAATTCTTTAAACCCGGTATTTTAATAGCACAAATCGAAGAACACACATTTGGGATCTAGGAACTGTTGTCTGTAATTCAAACAATTGTTTAATAAGGAAACAATGGCAATTTTAAAAATGGTACAAAAAAGAAATCCAGTTCTTTCCTGTTACCAAAGTGAATCAATTTTAAAAAGTTTCTAATGGGAATAAGAAATAAGTTTAAGACACTATTAATTTTGTGGTTTACTAGTATATCCTGCAATAGTTTATCAAATGCAAATTATTGATTTTAGCATTTGCAATACGAAAGGTTTAGAAATATACTTAAATATAGTCAAATACGTCGGTAACATGAAAGAATCTTGAGTAACAGGACAACGGTAACAGGACAGAGTTGGTAACAGAAAGGATTTTTCTGTTTTATTTTAAAGTTTAAGAAAAATACATCCTTTTAGATTGGTCACAATTGGAAGATAACAGCAAACAATGTCATTTATCCTTTGAAACTGTATTTGCAAGATGACAAATCTGCCTAGGTAATGAAAAATTCTAAAATAAATTCCTTTCTGTTACTATCTACAGTACTAGAATTGCACAATGTTCTCTGCTGTTATCAAAAGCAAAAAAACCTATTTTTCATTCAAAATACTGTATATTATTTTTAAATTTATTTGATATGGTGGTGATAACTTATATTAAATGAAATGGCTGGCATATAGTAGATTAACTTTTCGATTCTTCAGTGAAATTGTCTTGAACATCATTCCTGTTACTGATGATGGTTATGCTGTTACTTTTTATCAGGTAACATGACAGAACGTAACAGAAAGGAATTACGAGATAGTTTTTGTCCTTTTTATCACATTAAATGTAAGTGTATTTCCTGTGACATATAACTTTTTAAAAGATGATAAAAAAAACACACTTAAAGTTGTGGTGCACACTTAAAAATATTCTTAGAAAGTGTAAGAAAAGGCTGTAACAGGATAGAACACCAATAAGTATTTTTTCTATAAATTCCTACCTTGGATGGGCTTGAATCTAGCCGCCTTTCCAACTATTTCTTTGTACTAATGCATTCAGGAAATGATGCTATTCACAATACGTAATGGGAAAATAACTCTTGGTCTTGTAAACGTTTCCACAGGAAAAAAATCCAGTGGTAACAGGAAGGAAATCACCCCTGGGGACAATTTTTTTTTCTCTTAAAATTTGCAAAATTTTATTACATGCTATAGTTATAATATAAAAAGTAAAATTAGGGGCATGTTTATTATATAATATATCAAATATGTGAGAATCGGGCGCCTGTTTAATTAATTTGGATACATTTGAATGATTTAGTTCTAAAAAAAACACAGGGGACAACATGATTTTAGGGGGGTTGAACATTTAAATTACAATATTTTATTGGAAGAAATATAAGAATGAGTGTTTAATTAGAAGGAGTTGGTGCATTATATAATTTAGTTTATACTGAAACTTAAAAGTTTCAAAAAAGATGGTTGGATAAAAAAATAATTGCTGGTGAAGTGCGGGACATGGACATTCGACTTTTTCAGATATTGTCTCAGATATAAAAAGAAGTAGTTTGAGTGCCAATGAGACAACTCTCCATCCAATTCACAAAATATAAAAGGTCACTTTGACACTTCAAAACGGACCCTTGGGTCACAACGAACAGCATATACATATCTTAACAACCATAATTTATTTACCATACTTATAGAAAGTATTTCTTTATACAATTTTAGCTTTGACATTTGACTATATTAGTCTATATATATATTCTCTTATATGTTATCTCATCCGTAATTTTGAATTTTATGCATTTTTAATGCCTTTTTTATCTTTATGTATATTATTTTTTTAACTTCTCTGTAACCTTTGTACTTGCGTGGTTTTATGGGAGTTATAAACTATCTACATCATTTTCAAAAATTAAAAGTGTGAACTGTCGAAAATAGACAGACATGTTTGTCTCTAAGATTTTTTGTTGTTTTTTGTTGGTTTTTTTTCTCTGTTCAAATGATTTGTTTGCTCTCTAAATATTCATTTCAAACACGAGGAAGGAATAAGAAGCTTCATGGTATCAAATGCTTGGTTCCTCATTCAAACATCAGTGAATCGCAGTCGATCTCCATTTTAACATGCTAACGTAAAATCTACTTACACAAAATAACTGCAGACGTTATGTAAACACTTGCCATGATCGCCAATTAATCTCTGTGATCTTTAGATCTGTCGTGTCACATATATATATATGTTGTCCCAGTGACTTATCTTGATTAAATCTAAGTTAATTCCAAGGAGCGGAGTTCATGATGATATAGCAGACAACCTAAGTGTAAAATAAAGGTCGTTTGTTTTTAAATGGAATGAGGGTTTGGATGGGGTTAAATGATACGATCATGATACTAGTTACTAATACCAGTCATAGCAGGTCAAATACCAGTAATGTCTTTAAATGGAATGATACTAGTTACTAATACCAGTCATAGCAGGTCAATACCAGTAATGTCTTTAAATGGAATGATACTAGTTACTAATACCAGTCATAGCAGGTCAATACCAGTAATGTCTTTAAATGGAATGATACTAGTTACTAATACCAGTCATAGCAGGTCAATACCAGTAATGTCTTTAAATGGAATGATACTAGTTACTAATACCAGTCATAGCAGGTCAATACCAGTAATGTCTTTAAATGGAATGATACTAGTTACTAATACCAGTCATATAGCAGGTCAATACTAGTAATGTCTTTAAATGAAATGATACTAGTTACTAATACCAGTCATAGCAGTTCAAATACTAGTATAATGTCTTTAAATGGAATGATACTAGTTATAGCAGGTCAAATACTAGTAATGTCTTTAAATGGAATGCTACTAGTTACTAATACTAGTTATAGCAGGTCAAATACTAGTAATGTCTTTAAATGGAATGATACTACATTTGTAGTTACTAATACCAGTCATAGCAGGTCAAATACTAGTAATGTCTTTAAATGGAATGATACTAAACCAGTTACAGTATGTTGAATAATGTACAGAAGATCTTAAGTCACTAACACATGTTTCCATATCGATGACCATATTCTTAGACTATATTAATTCATCCAATTCCCTGGGCTGTAATTTGTTGTTTGTCTTGATTTTTATGTTCTGCTATGATTTTTTGAGATTTCAACATCTATAACACGTTATATACGACTATACATTTTCTGGTTTTTTTTTTTTTGTTTTTTTTTTTTTCATTTGCTAAAAACCCAGGCGCTTGTCTCGGAATTCCCCCCCCCCCCCTATATACCTTAATATATAGGGGGAAAATTCTGAGACAAGTGCCTGTGCTAAAAGCATAGGAAATCGTTTTTGATAATATACAGTTATTGACTTTTGATAAGGTCGATGCAGTTATTTATAAACCCAAGAGATGTGATATTCACCGACACCAACGAATTCATATTTCTGGGTTGAAAAATCATTATATCAACTGAAATCAGAAGTCAACAATTGCTTTATTATATGACTTTCTATTTTTTTGCTCAAGATACTGTTTTAATACTTATTATAACCATGTGCTTTTGCAGTTGCTAATTTTCATATAAAGTCGAAATTTTCAATAAAGTTTACAAAAAACAAATACACAAAAAAAAAACAAGTGGAAGAGAAAAATTACACAGAATATTATATCTTTGGGGTTTATAAATCGTAGCATCAACCTCATCAAAGTCAATAATTGTATAAAATTCATTAATCTAGGGAATAATGCGGTAGATTTAAACTAGACTGACGGAAATTTTTGCTTACTCAATCTCGACTTTTCAGTGGCATTTGTGGTCTAGGTTAATTTTTGATAGATTTCCTGTTGTTTGCTTAACCATGTAAACATACATTTGCATTTATAAACAGATGGCATACTGGTATTTTGTGATCTATTCTTTAATTTATGTGTTTCATCATTGTATTATTTTCTTAATAAAACTCAGCCCTGAGATCTCATATGAATTCTGGCGGATTGGGTAAGGTTCTTAAATATCAAGAATATAGAATAATGGGCACAAAATGTATAGAATAGAAAGAAAATGACTAGAAAAGATAGAATACAGAAATGAGAGACCCCTATCAAGACCTTAATTGAGGAAGATCGTTTGTTGATCTATATATATATAGCGATACATTCAAACATCGTTTGTATTCTAGACTAATCAAGTGGCATTAAAGATAATATGTTTAAAAAATAATTGATGCAAGCTATACTTTATTTTAGTTTTAACATGGGTAGGCATTATATTCGTGATTATTTTTGCCCGAGCGATAGCCAGTACTACTAGTGATCTAGGTCAAATATATGTCAATTTCGAGTTGCAACACATTTATACAGTCACAATAAATGCATTAAATTTTGTAGTAACACCATGAGCCTCATTTAGGAGTTCGGAAGTGTTTTAAGTTAATGAAATATATCAAATGCAAGCCAATTTGATAAATTCATTATTCTGCAGTAGTCAATATACGCATGTGCAAACTAATGTTATTGGATTTAGAGCATGGGTTTATTCACAAAGCGAAAGAAGCACGTCTTCATATGAGAATCTTATATTGACACACATTTTATCTTGTTTTACTGTTTGAATTCAATCTGCTGTCACAGTGATATATTTTTTTCTTTTTACCATCTAGATCAGCTAATTTAGAAATACACGAAGAAAAAAAGGAATAGACACTAGCTTATTCCACTAAGATGAAATAAAAAAGAAAGAATGTTACGGAATATGATTTCCTTCATAATATAAGTTCCAAAAGGAAAAAATATTCTGGAATATTATTTCCACAGGAATAAATATTACAGTATATGTTCCTAACAGAATAAATAGTACAGAATGTTTGTTCCAACAGGAACAGATATTATGACAATGTTTATAACAAAGTTTCCAGTGGAACTTCTGTTAGGCGGAACAAATATACATGTACTGATTTTTAGTTTTGTAACAGTGTCCCATGTCTCTTACAATTTCGCGGTCCTTGACCTCTTTGGGGCAACAGCACTCCATTCAACACCCAGTCGCTTTTCTGACCAGCCTAGCCATCTACAAGTCTGTTTCAACGTAAATATGTAATTAATCAATGCAGCCTACTATTTTTCATTTGTAAATATCTGATATCCAATGCCGTGTGTTTGTACGTGATAGTTCCAAATATAGGCATAGTGTTAGTCTTGTCATCTCTAGAGACCGAAGTATAATATCTACATGTACATATATTAGGTTATTTTGTGTAACGGATTTTTGAACTCTCTGATCGTCGCGGACATTTTAAGAACAAACTAAATTAAGGTTTGAAAGTTGTTTTCAATTTAGACTTCTTCGGGTGTTTTTTTTATTGGGCTTGTATTGTATTTGAATTTGGGTTAATATGATCATTCATTCTATTTGAATCTTTCAAAATTCAAGAGTCTATTTTAAATTTAGGTAAATTACATGGCCTTCCAAATACCGTTTCGATTCCTAACATCCCTGAAGATACATTTATTGTAGAAATCCGGATATGCATGTGTTCCAATTTTTGCACCTAATATTTGCGGTATACCATCTCTTATCGGTAAGTTTATTGTGTTTTGTATTAAATTAATTATTAAGATTCATTTTGTTACATCTGGTGATCCGTTTATTTGGCAATCGCCATAACAGTCACCTGTTGTTCGACCTGCTAGCTAGAAATAGTTAAGATATATTAAATACAAATGTGAACAAACCCTTAAAGATCTGCCATCATTCAAAATAACCACGTCCACTTGTATTTGTATTATTTGTATTTTTATCCATCTAATAAGTTAATTTTATAGTTCGTTCTTATGTTGTACTGTTACACCACCGTCCCATGTTTGAGGGGATCCCGCTAACTTGTTTAACCCCACCACATTCTCTATATATGTGCCTGTCCCAAGTCAGGAGCCTGTATTCAGTGGAATTGTCGTTTGTTTAAATGTGTTGCATATTTGTTATTCGTTTATTTTTTTGTACATAAATTAGGCCGTTAGTTTTCTCGTTTGAATTGTTTTACATTGTCCTTTCGGGGCCTTTTATAGATGACTATATCTATATATATGCGGTATAGGTTTTGCTCATTGTTGAAGGCCGTATGGTGACCTATAATTGTTAATTTCTGTGTCATTTTGGGTCTTTTGTGGGTGGAGAGTTGTCTCATTGCGGCAATGATACCACATCTTCTTTTTTATATTGCTATAGAAATATGCCAATTTCCTGGTTTAAATAAAGACATTTTAATCATAGACAGCAAATTAGATTAGCATACTTTCTATTTTGTTGGAGCCAGCAAAATAGTCACTGCCGGTTTGTTTTTTTTAATGTTTTTTTTGGGGGGAGGGAATTTGATACTATTAACTTACAAATTACCACCCGATATCTCAAACCAAACCTCTACAGGCAACTTTAAGGATGCACTCACTCATGGGGGGCTCCTTAAAACATACTCTCATCTAAACTGAATGTGCTTATTGTTTTTATCTTATAGTTATAAAAACTTATATAAAAAATGTAAAAATTGAAATTTAAAAAATTGTAAATTTCATAAATAAATAAAAGTTTTTAAAAAAATGAACTTAAAACGACCTCATACAGGCATGCGCCGGACAGTAATCCTAAAAAATTTGATGGTATTCCGTAACTAAAGAAGAAGAAGAGAAATTGATGAACTTTTTTTATTATTCCAATCAAGGGCCCTTGATGGGCAGCATAACATGTACACATAGAACAATACATCATGATTTGTAACAGAAAAACATTTTTATATAATAAAATGCATGAAACATTAAAAAAAAAAGAAGTTCAGACAGGTGTTATTATCTTCATTCTATAACAATCAAATACATTTAGTTCCAGGCAGGATCAGAACCATAAAATCATTACAATTATCATTGTTATTACATACTGTGACGAAAAAGTGTTTGGTTGGTTATATATAGTTTGCCGTGATGCAACTTGAACTCATATTCTTGTGTATGTGCTTTGTTGTTTGGTGTCTACGTTTCACACGTTCACGGACGACAAATGCCAAGTATACTCTTTAACAGGGTAACCCTAAAGTCTCTGGTAGCGTGATTAAGGGAATCCTGGTCACATAAATAAATAAATGGATCCTGGTGTAGTCGGAACGATGTCTTGCAAGTTAACATAAACACAAAGTCGATTACAAGTTCAATACTGTATTATTCAACATCCAAAGTACATGTAACAGTAATACAAGTTTACAACATCTTAACTGCAGGCTCAACAATACGGTGACATAATCCTAAATCTCCTACGTACACTCCTCTCGTACACAAAATCGTCTATCCTCTCGTATATCGTATCTCGTCCCCCTTCGCACTATCTATTTCTCTCTTTTATACTACTCTAGTAACCTGATTACAATATGGTTAAATGTCTCTGAACAAAGAAATATTCTACAGGAGCTATAATACAGGAGCCCGGAGCCCGGAGCCCGGAGCCCGGAGCTAAGGTCAACAAAGGGAAACTGAGGTCAACCGAGGCACCTGTATAAACAAAGCAACAGGGCACCAGCCCATTAAAATCTGATTGAAGGCGAAACACATAGATTGTAAGGAATTACTTTATAACGGTTAATGAGAATAAGTAATCTAATTATACCATGATAATAAAACCCAATGATGCATGTAATAAACGAAAAACGTTACAATACATTAAACTTGATTATAATCAATTTGTTATTACATACATTGAACTTGATTATAATCATTCTTCACATTTATTCATTGCAAAACATATATAGGCTCAGTGTTTCCAACTTTTATAATGGCTCAGCTGACATACATTCAAGACCAAATAAATATATACTAAAAGTTTAAAACTTACTTGTTTCTTATTCGGCAATCAGATAAAGTGAAGAAACTGTTATGGTGGCGAAAAGATATTAGGGCCGAAACTACATCTATTTCCAAGATGTCTGCGCCCATGTGGAGACGATTTGGCGTTCAGTTGTCATATAAAAGTTCTAATTATTCATTAGGTAAACATATAAATCATAATCAATTGTGTGTTATACCCTGTGTGGGTTACTGACTATCCTTTTAGGTAAAAATCTGCCGACAGCATTTGCCAAATCATACTATTCTTTTTTAAGCCAGAAAACCTTGAAAAACTTACCCTGTTTTAGACATTCTCAGAAAATATGCGCCAGGAATTATCCTGTTCTAGACCGTATATAATAGATGCTGTTCTAGACCCAGGTTGCAGACTGCATAATATGAGGCAGGCATTACCTGTGAAAGGGGACGAAGTCTGCATGAATTATTTTATTTTGTAAAGTTCTTCAAAATCTGTTAAAAAAGAAACAAAAATATTATACCGTAATGTTTCCGATATTGGTTCTGTTGTTAGGGATTTTACTTGTGATGTTGTTTAAGTTATGACGTCATGTTCAATTTAAACAAAGAAACGTGATCATCAGGTAACATTTATTCATTAGTCAGGGGACTTACTTAAATGAGTGATTTTCTAAATCACTGATTTAAGTAACATTATTTCCATAAAGGTTGAAAGTAAGAGTTGTCTTTCTTTAATAATCACCTATTTAAGTAGTACAAAGTAATCACTAGAAGAAGTGATTTAATTTTACTGTAGCTTTAAATATAGAATACTAATGATCCAGGGACTAATTATGTTTCTAAACTTATCAGAACCAACATCTGTGTTGTCTAGGATGACCAGGTCATTTCGGGTGATTACCTTGTACTAAATCTAGGATACTGTGGATTCATTATTATTTGTTGGATACCAATTTTCGTGGATTTCGTGGGAACAGTTGAACCACGAAATTAAATGTTCAACGAATGACAAAGGAGTAGGTCCGGTAAGGACCGATTTTGGCCTCAAATTTCAGGTTCATCTGACGAAAGATTTTGACCACTTTTTAAAAACTTAATGTCTATTTTATTTGAATTAATTAGTTTATGTGAAAGATTTTAACAGATTTAGTCATTAAAAACGATCCGATTCAAACTCAAATATGAAAAATCTACCTAATATGCCGAAAAATGTCACTTTTCAGATAGTTTTTGGTAAAAATGAAAGTGGCCGCATCCGTGTTCATCCTCAACCTTTATATATATGTTATGTATTATCATAAAATACAACTTACATTTCAATATTAAGGATGAACACGAATGCGGCCACTTTCGTTTTACACGAAAACCGTCTAAAATTTAACTAAAATGCTAGACTTATGAGGATTTCAGTAATTTAGCATGACTTAATGGTGCTAGTACCGGATATATGTGCATTGTATTGTCAAAAACAGCCCATATTTATGTAGCAGAAGCATTCTACTGTCCAATAAATAACTAAAGGTTTACATTTTAACAATTTTGTAAAACTGCTATATTTTGGGGCCAAAAAGGGGTCTTACTGAACCTACTCCTTTTCTTATGGCTTGTTTGTAGACTTCGACAAAACCACGAAATCAAATATCCACGAACATGTAAGTTTTCCTGAATCCACGAAAATTGGTACCCACGAAAATAAATGAATCCACAGTAATGACATAAAAATCACTTCTTTAAGTATCATACCTCAATTTCCTTCCTAAAAATCACTTCTTTAAGTATCATTATTTTAATAACCCCCACTAATTTCAACACCCCCGAACAGTGAAATTTTTATCGCGAACAGTAGAATTTCATTACATAATCTGAAAGATGAAACCTTGAACTTTACAGGAAAAATACTCCCACTGCTGGGAAAAATCTGTTAAGAAAGTATGAGTTTATTATGTAAAGCCATTATTATAGCATTTTTTTTTCAACTAAAATAGAATTTGCAGATAAATGATAGCATCAAAGGCATAAACCTTGCTACATAAAAGAAGCAAAAAGTTAATTTTTTCCAATTTTATTAATGAAAAGATATTTTTTAAACCTGTGTGTTTAAAATTTTGGTAAAACTACAAAATCACAATTTGTGACAAAACTTCAATTTTGCTACTCAAATAAGTGATTTAAAAATCACTTATTTCAGTAAGTCCCCTGACTGTTTAAAGACGTAAGAACAAATTAAATTAAACTTACTTGTTCAGCCATTCTAATTTAATGTTAAAAATACAAATCACTAGAATAGTTATTGAGAAAAATTCTGAGAGGTTACATGAAAAATCAAAGCACCAAAGGGTGCTATATGCAGTAATCAAAAACTCAAAAACCGAAAGGCATACTTGGCCAAGTTCAGATGAATATAGTGTAAAAAATTAGTCAAAATATTTATCTCAGGCATTGTTCTCAGCTATTTCTAATAACAAATAACATGAATAATGCTTGTACAGTAATGTTTATGTTATGCAATCATACCACTTTCAAAAGTTATTTCCAATTTATATTTAGAAAGATTCAATGTCTGAGATTATACACATACACTGTCCTATGTTAGGGGAGAGTTTTTGTGCCAGTTACGATGTTTAAGCTGCCACATTCTGTATGTACCTGTCCATAGTGAGGACCCACTAATGTGGTGATTGTTGCTGTATATCATATTTATTTTTTAATAAATTTAGAAAATCACTCATTTAAGTAAGTCCCCTGACTGTTAAAAGCGACTTTGAATATGTCTTGCATTTGTCACCTTGTAGCGCTGTTGTTGTTCCAACTATAGAAACTGAAAAAGACGCCACAATGTACATTTGTACGTGTGTACATGTACAGTTGAATTCGACAAAATGTGGTTGAAACAAAAACATATGACATAGGAAAACATGTGACTTGACTATACTGTGTTTAAAAAAAGACCCTGTTCTCACAAGCAGGGCATAAAATATTGACCCTGTTCTAATCAGCAGGGCATGAAAATATTGACCCTGTTCTATCCAGCAGGGCATGAAAATATTGACCCTGTTCTAACCAGCAGGGCATAAAATATTGACCCTGTTCTCACAAGCAGGGCATAAAATATTGACCCTGTTCTAATCAGCAGGGCATGAAAATATTGACCCTGTTCTAACCAGCAGGGCATGAAAAAGTTACCCTGTTCTAACCAGCAGGGCATGAAAAAGTTACCCTGTTCTAACCAGCAGGGCATGAAAAAGTTACCCTGTTCTAACCAGCAGGGCATGAAAAAGTTACCCTTGTACCACTAAAAATATAGGAGAATTTTTCCATGTGTGTATATGTGTGTATATTTGATCCCCTGGCATATTCATAGAATACTTTCTTTACATTGTAGCACCAACTTGGTGTAGGATTTCATACTTCATACAGAAATGTCAGATATCATTAGCAGCACCAGACCAGTCAAACAGTGTAGCTAACAGTGATGGAGATAGCTTTGATGACATCATGGATGAAAAGACTATTGAAAAAACACCAAGTATGAATTATGTACATCATCGCATGAACATTATACACAAAGTATAAAAAAAAGAACAGGGGTATGATTAAAGAGGTAGCATTGTTATAATATTTCTATTTACCATCATGTGATTACAAATAGAAATTGTATGTATTTAGCTAGTATAATGTAAACTTTAAACATTGAAAATATATACTAACAAAAAGTAAAACAAACACATGATGGGTTGTACTATTTCAATTTTTAAACAAGCTAATTTTTTTATCGATGTTTTTTCCAATAACTTTCACAAAAGCCAATAGAAATCATTACAAATTTATCATACAAGATTTATCTCTCCTGTAAAAAACATCATTAAGGTTAGTACATTTTTTTTGTAAATCAAGAAAATGAAATTCCTACTAGTACTTGAAAGGGCATTATATATATTGTATAAGTATTACCCTGACATACACATAAACATGATAATATGTTTTTTAAAGAAGAATGGTTTACTCTGTGTGGACACGAACAATATGAATTTTATATTTTTTACAGAGGCACACTATGAAAACTTGAGAAGAAATCCTGATCAGCCTTTAGATGCCAGAGTTCTGAAACTTGCTGTTATTGGTATACCTAATGCAGGGAAATCTACCCTTGTCAACAGGCTTATGGGATGGAAAGTAAGAATTCACAATATTATAACACATTGATACATAAAGAGGCATTATCTGTCAAATTCATAATCACTGATTTAAATTCTCCTATTTAAATTACCAGTATAACATCCAGTCAGGGGTTATACTTATACAAGTTTATTTTATATACTGGTACGTGTACAGGTAAATAATTTTAGAAGTAGAGTTATGTCCCTTAGATATTTACATTTTTTTTACTTACACAAGTAAAAAAGTATTTTTTTCTTCTACTTTTAGATTTCTCTTGACTACAATATATATAATTACTCTTATAAAGTATTTAATTGTCCGCCACTTATTATGGTTGTATTTACTATTCATAAAAGTGTAATTTCAATGAAAATGAAAATGTAAATCTCATTTGCCTGTTATTTCAAAATGCTGCTCATTTACAGGCCTCCAGGGAACACATTTGTAAGGCCTTGTGCAGTTACTTAAAAACTTTGTGCAATGGGTTTCTTTGCTTAGTTAATGAGATAAAAGGTTTAACTGGAATCAAAAGTTGATTAGCAAACCAGAGGTAATTTTTGGAGAAGATTAAGGGGAGATAATTTAATCAGGGAAAATAAAATAGACTTCTTACAATTTACTTGAACAAGTAATTACTACTTGAATCTTGAAGTTAATAAAAATGATCATATAAGTATATTACTCTTGATTGACATACTAAGGTGTAAGTCTAAATTTTTATAAAGATATCAGTGTGTGTTTCCTCTTAAAAGATCTTGTTTTTGATCTCTATATACCGTATAGCAGGTTATTTTCGTGGGGTGCAAATTTTCGCTTATTTTTCACAGATTAAACAAAATGGCCCAAATAAATTACGCCAATTTAAAAGGCTCATGCAAAGGTATTGATAAAAGTTTTGAATCTGCCCAAAATAATAACTGCCAAAATATTTTGTATACATTATTCAATGAGAGACGCGGAAATAACCCTGTATACCATGTATACGGTATATTTTAGCTGACATGGTTTTCTGTATTTTATGCTGACAGGCAAGACATATCTCTGTGTCAACAGTTTATATCTATATATTTTAGCTAATATGATTTCTGTATTGTTTTTCAGGTATCATCTGTGTCCAGTAAAGTTCACACCACAAGGAAAAACACTAATGCAGTTTTAACAGAAGACAATACACAGATAGTATGTTGTACATTTAATTAATTCTGTTTGATGATTTCATACTGCATTAAGGATTACTTTTTCAAAGTTTTACAAAACAATATCTTCTTCTCTTTATGATTCAAAAATTGCAGGTTAACATTTTAATTCTATATATTGTTTAGTGGCAATCTGCACCAAATCCTTTCCATCTACTAGTCTGAAGACAAACTGAATATTCAATTATATTCCTTATGTGTGTAAACAAAGTGTTGCATAAAATTACTATTCTGAATAACATTTTACTAGTCTAAGGCATCAGACTAATGGCTAACATAGCTAAAGGTGCAAACTACCAATTTAAAAGGATGCAAATAAATCCTCACTTTACATAAAAAACGTACAATGACATGTTAATATAAAAACAAGAAGATGTGTTATGATTGGCAATGAGACAACTCTCCACAAGATACCATATGACACAGAAATTAACAACTATAGATCACCATAGGCCCTTCAACAATTAGCAAAGCACCCATTCCACATAGTAGGCTACAAAAGGCCTTCAACATGCATAGAGTAAAAAAAAATACTGCTGAGTCAGTTTTAAAAGCCCCTAAATTAATAAGGTAAAACATGTCAAACGAGAAAAATAATGGCCTGATTTGTGTACAAAAATGAATAAAATCATGTTACACAGTGAAAAAATGACAATTACTTAATTGCAGGTTCTTGACTGGGGACAGGCACATAGTGATACAGAATGTGGCGGGGTTAGCATGACTTATAATTACCCATCTGATGCTAAACTGACCACAGATACCATGAAATGTGAGGGAAGAAAGCATTACCAAACATCTTAAAATATACTAACAATTGTTTACATTCATTTTACAGATCTTTGTAGACACACCTGGTTTAATGACAGCATCAAAAATGAAAAAGTAGGTACAGCAATAATAGAAAAGGTTTTTTGTTAAAATTAAAGGCAATTCAGAAAACTAAGAAAGACGTAAAAGTGAACATGAAATAATAATGTATAATGGATTGTCTTCTACAGTGTTTGAAAACAAAAGCATGTATAAATTACTTTACTAAACTTCAATCTCTTTTTCTCAAATGTATCATTATCTTTATGTTTAGATTTTTTATTCTTTTATGTCAATTTTATTTCCTTCCAATCTGAAGGAGGTTGGGTATACTGTTTTATCTCTGTCTGTTTGTGGAACTACGCATAAGAGCTTTCTTAAATTATTATCAGGCTTTGTGTGAACATATTTTGCTGTGGCATGTATTTTCTGATTCTCATCAACTTCCTGATTACCAAATACTGTACTTAATAAAATTGAGAATGGAAATGGGGAATGTTCCAAAGAGACAACAACCCGACCATAGAAAAAAACAACAGCAGAAGGTCACCAACAGGTCTTCAATGTAGCGAGAAATTCCCACACCCGGAGGCGTCCTTCAACTGGCCCCTAAACAAATATATACTAGTTCAGTGATAATGAACGCCATACTAATTTCCAAATTGTACACAAGAAACTAAAATTAAAATAATACAAGACTAACAAAGGCAAGAGGCTCCTGACTTGGGACAGGCGCAAAAATGCGGCAGGGTTAAACATGTTTGTGAGATCTCAACCCTCCCCCTATACCTCTAGCCAATGTAGTAAAGTTTGTGAGATCTCAACCCTCCCCCTATACCTCTAGCCAATGTACTTACATACTTATTGCTAGATCAAAAGTCAAAGTTATAACATTCTTGTATCTCAAAGATTGAGTTTTTCATTGAAAATATGTGACCTGATGGAAACATACTATTGCATAGTACACATGTTTTAGAATTTGATAAAGTGAGTTTGTTTTCTTAAATTAAGTTGCTATTCTTTTGTAACTACAGACACAACACAGAGAAAGAGATGGTGTATGGACCTGAACTTGGAGTACAATCAGCTGATTTGAGTAAGATTCAGACAATACA
This sequence comes from Mytilus edulis, assembly GCF_963676685.1. NCBI lineage: Eukaryota > Metazoa > Mollusca > Bivalvia > Mytilida > Mytilidae > Mytilus > Mytilus edulis. The sequence continues at coordinate 4,777,599 of NC_092349.1, forward strand.
AGTTTTTTTTTTACATCCTCCTTTTTTGAATAATGATTGATGTGTGTATGGTTGCATTCACACATCACTATTATAAAAAATATACTCATACAGCAAGTGTTAAGATCTCACAAAACGTGTTTAACCCCACCACATTTGGAACCTCTGGCCTTTGTAATTCTTGGACGTTTTTTTTAATTTTTATTTGTTCATAATTCTTAGTTAATGATGTTTCAGAGTTAAGGTTGAAATGCATTTTTGTTGAACTAGGATACATCATTGATGAGGAGCCAACTGAAGCTCAATGTTTTCACCCACTTCTTAATTTCTAGTGGGGCCTTGCTGGTCAATGGTCTCTGTGGTCAAACTATCTTTATTGACTAGCATTGTCAGTTTTCTTAAGTACTTAAGGTGGACAGTTACCACAAGCCACTACACCTTACTCTGAGAACTAAAAATGACTGCCACCAATATCATCATAGTGCTTAAAGTGATGGTATTAAACATGAATCAATCAATCTTAATATCTGGATATTGATAACTCCTGGTGTAGGATAGGCTCATTAACATGTTTTTGTCTCTGTCAACTCTATACAACATAATTTACCAGTTGATTCTTGAAGCTTGTATATATTGTATCAAAAAAATGCAATGTGCTGTGATTCACAGAGGTTTGAAAGTTTCAGTTAAAAGCTTACTATATTTACAAATCAATATATTATATGATGAAAATAGAAGAGCTATTTCAAAAGCATTTTGTTAAAATTTGATGAAGTGATGACATATGCCAAATTGACTCTTTGAAAAAGCACTTGGTATTTCATTTGCCACTTTCTTGAATTATCCATTTAAATGTGCTATGAAAATAATACATTTCATGATATAACTTTCCAAAGATATAGGATAAAAAATTTAATTATGTTACTGTGAATTAAAATTATTGTGAGTTTTTTTATTAATGCAAATAATGTGACTGGGTGAATATCCCAATAATAAGAACTCGCATTCTGATGTCTGAAGATACATATGTCTGTATGCAGATTTTCCTTGTATCGAAAAAAATAATTAAAATTCGCAATACTAAATACACACAAAAGTTTCTGAAGTTACAGTACCTTATTCCAGTGTGTGCTTAGCATTAATTTTATGATCATGTGTTGTCCATTGCTACTCTGACAGTAATCTGATGATGTAAATATTTACTATAGTTGCAGTTATTGTTGATTCAGCTGACAAATGGACCAGAGATGCATTAGATCAGAAAGTCTTAAAAGTTTTACAGTTACACAAAAATACACCATCAATACTTGTTTTGAATAAAGTAAGTATTATTAATACTGCACTAGATTCCCGGTATTGTAAGAGTATAGTAAAATTGAGACTGTAAATGAGGGGTTGGGTTGTAAATTGTGACTGTATTTCAATTATCTAGAAGATTTGATGAGTGTATTTTCGATTTTCTAAAATTATGATAAAACTTAATGATTTGTTTTTGATATTGGCTTAATCAACATGGTTATCATGTGAGTCTGCTAGGGCAATTTGATATTCCTGCTGATGAAGTTAAAATAGAAAAAATAAAAAGTTTTTTTGGCAATTTATTCTATAAATGATATATTTGCTATTGTTTTGTAATTACAGACACAACACAGAGAATTGAATAGGAAAGTTTTAAAAGAAAGACCTCTTTTAACACTTACAAAACGTTATGATAATTGTCCATTAATAAATTAAATTTTTGGTGAATGAGACCATTAATCAAGCCGGTGAATGAGACCATTAATCAAGCCAAAAGCTTCATGTTGTGTTGAGTAGATAGTATTTTGCAATATATTTGTTTAGAAAATCTGATACTCTGTTATTTCTTGTCTTGGACCACTCTCTTGGACAGTAATAACTTCTCAGCCATTGTGACAAAGCTAATAAGCCCCACTTCCCTAAAGCTGTGATATGAGAATTACAAGGGACCGAACATGGTGATATGGGCCAAGGCGAAGACAATAAGTTTGAGTATCAGTTACTTGCCACCAAATAAGAAAAAAATAGGCAGAAGAATAGAGGTAGATGCTTTACCACCACTGTCATGTAAGACTGGATGATCTATTCACAGTTGATTGAAATCATTGAATATTGCATATTGCTGTTTATGGCAAATAATGGTTCAATCAATTTTCAGTCATTCACTCTAAACCAGGACTTTGTACTTGTTTTTCTTTATAACTATTTTGATATGAGTGTCACTGATGAGTCTTATGTAGATAAAACGCGCGTCTGGCGTACTAAATTACAATCCTGGTACCTTCGATAACAATTATACATTTATATTGATTAACATTTCACTTCACCTCTATACTCTATACTAACCAGGACTTCTATGGCTGACCTCAATGTTTCACCTATTGATTTCTCTTGTAGAGCTAATAAAAAAAAGAAACGTTTTTATCTGTCGATGGCAGACAAACAAGTAAAAAGTACATTATAGTCGCCGTCATGTAAAATTGACACTATGAGTTTAGTTGAATTTTCTTTTAATATCAGTCACATTCACTAGAGATGATGTTTTTCAAATAGCAGAAGAAAAATTCCATTCCAAAAATCTTTACGCAAAAAAGCATGGGAAAATGTATCATCAATGACAACGATATTACCGGAGAGAGACGATTATATTATGAAATAAGAGATCCTCATTGAAACCAAGATGGCGGTTTTACAATGTAAATAATCTGGAAAAATTAGAAGGTCAGGATTATACAGTGCAAACACAATAAAAGGTAGGACAGTAGTGGATAGTTGAATTAGAAAGGATTTTTTTCCGCTAATTGAAAAACATCATCTTGAGTAAAAGCGACTGATAATCAAATTTTTTTTACATAAATCATTGTGCCAATCTTAAGTGACGGCGGCTATAGAGTCACGGTTGTTTTATCATTATTATTTTTTTGTATCGATAGGTAGACGCAATGAAAAAGAAAGTTATGTTGATTCCAATAACAAGACAGTTAACACGAGGAGTAGTAGGTGGAACAAATATTCAAATAACAGGATCACAACTTAAAAGGGAAAGGCAACAAGAATTTGATGCTAAAAACTTTTTCCAAAAAATACAAGACAAAGTTGTGGCATCTGATGGAAACCTTGACATTTCTGCTTATCTTGAAGATAAAAAGAAAGTTGTTGAAAAGGAAGAGGAAGCTTTTCCATGGGAAAGTTCTGGTTATAAAACACCAGTTATTTCACTCCAACAGAGAAAGAAGGAGGCATCTAAAAACCAAACAGTTATAGCTGAAAACCAAAAAGACGCTTCTGAAAACATTCAAAGTTCTTTAGACAGTAATCCAACATCTGACATGCCTCAATTAAATCAAGACACTGATAATACAAAAGTTGTCACTATTCAAAATAATGAAGTTAAAGAGATAGTTTCAGACAATACTAAATCAAAACCTGAAAAAAATAAAGACAAAAATCAGCGTCTGTATACAGAATATATAAAGAGAATTGAAAGTGTTGCTAAAGAAGTAAGGGATGTTGAGGGCTGGCCATATTTCAGTAGAGTGTTTATGATTTCAGCATTGGAGAATGATGGGGTGGAAGAGTTAAAGGTAAAATTAAAGATACACACTTCTCTTAATGAAATAGTTTTAGTATGAGATTTGACAATTGCTGCATTCCAATGTTGTAAAATCTAAGCAAAAGGATACATTTTTATAATCTATTATTGGTTTGCAGTGTTTTTACATAGTGGTTCATGCATTATTTAATGATAGATTTAAAAAAAAAAACTATACTCTCTACAAGCTTTATCCTTTAAATTCCAACTCTGTTTAGCCAATCCTAGTAGAAATATGTGATGTTTAAAAATACTGGTTCAGAATTTTAGATATTATTATTATGCAGCTTTAGTTACAAGTGTTTTGTTCATAAATTATTTATGACCTTTTGATTTTGTTTAAAGGCCTTTTATATATTAGTTAAAGATAACACACACATTTTTAGAAAACATTTCATATTCACACAGAACAAAATTGTACCTAATGTTTTCCCATAAGTTGTATATATTATTCTTAAAATTGGTGCTACATATATAATAAAAGACAAGCCCCTTTTCAGTTTAAAGGTAAAGTTTGAAATATGTATTTCCATATATCATGTACAATGTATATAGTTTTCATGTATTTCCTTATAGTTTTCTTATATATAAAATTGAGAATGGAAATGGGGAATGTGCCAAAGAGACAACAACCCGACCATAGAAAAAAACAACAGCAGAAGGTCACCAACAGGTCTTCAATGTAGCGAGAAATTCCCGCACCCGGAGGCGTCCTTCAACTGGCCCCTAAACAAATATATACTAGTTCAGTGATAATGAACGCCATACTAATTTCCAAATTGTACACAAGAAACTAAAATTAAAATAATACAAGACTTACAAAGGCCAGAGGCTCCTGACTTGGGACAGGCGCAAAAATGCGGCGGGGTTAAACATGTTTGTTAGATCTCAACCCTCCCCTATACCTCTAGCCAATGTAGAAAAGTAAACGCATATGAACATCAGGCACAGTCCTTCCCGTTAGGGGTTTAGTATCATACCATCATAACATATATGAGAAGAACATAACCCGTGTCATGCCAACAACTGGTTTTTGAATAAATGTGTTTAGTTGCGATGCAAAGACCCTATAAGAATATTAACGCCAAAATATGCAATCTTTAATGACCTGACAACAGTCTAGTAACTATATCCCTTCTTAATAAGTCTATTCAAAGGTTTTGTTAGCATATGAATGAGGAATGAAAAATGCAATTAGTTTACATGGTTTATGAAATATACTTTTTTACCTCACTTTTACCAAAGAGATAATACAGTTTAATTATATTTTAGGATTATCTGGTAAAACAAGCAAAAACTGGTGATTGGATGTACCACAGCAGTGTACTGGTGGACCAGAATCCATTTGATATTGCAAAACAGATTGTATGGGAAAAATTGTTGGAGTATTTACCAAAAAATATGCCTTATCAATTACACCCTGTAAGTGATAACCAGATTTTAAACATAACACACCCTAGCAGAGGAAACAGCATCTGTGTAGGGGCTGTTCAATATTTGAATTTTATGGGGCTTGGTGTGGGGTGAGCACTTTTTTAAGACCCCAACCAGGAAAATATAAATTTTTCACTTCATACCTTATCTTATAAATCTTACAAAATTCTAAATACATGTATATATTGCTGCCACCCACAATTTATTAATTTGAGTGTTTCAATATGGAACTATAAATTACCTATAAAATGGATATGGGAGTTTGGAGGGACATAAAGACTTTAAAAAACAACCAACATTCGTTCACTAACTCAAAAATGCTTTAACCAATTTGCATGAAACTTTAATGAATTGCTTATATCTATTGAGGTGAGCTCCCTTTAGTTTTTTTTTATAAATTTAAGATATGATATTGAGGAGTTCAGGAACTTAATTTTTTTGAAAAAGTGGGCTCATGGCACAGTGGTTTATTTTATTATTGCACAAAATTGTGACAGTATACTGTTCGCAAAAGTAAAAATGTTAAAATTCTTCAAGCTTTAATATTAATTGTATAATTATTTTTTTTTAGGTTTGCAGTATACATTGTAAATCAATGTCACACATGTCACACTTCTTCAAAAATTGCAATTATGAAATACACATTAAAAATTTCTTGATTTACACAATTACATTTATATGGAAACACATAGAATTGAAAATTTTCTGTAGAAAGTTTATGAATAAATATATACATAGTTAAATGGACAAGCAAAATTTGTTTACTTAAACATGTTTAATATGTTCATGATGTTGATTAGGATTAACATGTGTAAATGTTGAAAATGTCTTATGGGATGATTTGCATGGTCGGCCCTGAAGAGATATAGGAAGATGTGGTATGAGTGCTGATGAGACCCTGAAGACCTATATTTTTCCTGTCAATACAATTACAATGAGGACTGTTCTAAAAAATACTATGCCCCCCCAACATTCACAAGGACTGCACATTTTTTAACACCCAACAACCTCAGAAATAAGATAAATTAGAACAACACTCGTTTTGCATTTTGTTTTTTTTAAAAACAACCACCAAAATAAAATTTTAAAAATTGCCTTACCCGGGGGAGGGGGGACATAGTATTTTCTGGAACAGCCCTAAAGGAATCTATGATTTTATTTTAACAGGAAATAGTATTATGGGAAGTTGATGAAACTGGTACACTGTCTATAATAATGGACATAGAAACTCCCAAGGTGGCTGAAGTTGTAAGTTTTGATAAATATAGGAAGATGTGGTATGAGTGCCAATGAGACAACTCTCCATCCAAGTCACAATTTATAAAAGTAAGCTATTATAGGTCAAGGAACGGTCTTCAACACAGAGCCTAGACCCACAATGAACAGCAAACTATAATGCACCCCAAAAATTACTAGTGTGAAACTATTCAAATGGGGAAACCAACGTTATAAATTTACACATTGCTTTGTAATTTATCCCTTGGAGACTGTCTTTTGTTGATTTGTTTAGGTCATGCCTTGGTAATATTCTCAATTTATGCTTAAGGTCTTGAAAAACTTCTTGAAAAAAGATTTGAGTTTGTATATTTATTGATTTAACTAAGGTAAACATATTTAATGAATAAAGAAAAATGTATATTTGTGATTGCTTAACTTTGGAGTATTTAGTTATTCGACATGTCAGCAAATTTTCTTGTGTGGATAACCTTTTCCTATTAATTCCCCAAAATATAGAACCCCACAAATAACATGAATAATAAGGAATCCACAGAATAGGAAGAAGGCTCATAATGAAATATTTATTTATTTTTCAGCGTTTGTTACTTGGTAAAGAAGGCGTAAACATCAGGAATATATCACAAGAAGCAAAACAAGGATTACTAAATACTTTTAGATGTGAACTTAACCTAAGACTGCAAATTAAACTGGCAAAAACAGCTAGAAAGTAAATACCAGGATAATTAATCATATTTAGATGAGAACTTAATCTGAGACTGCAAATTAAGCTCGCAAAAACAGCTAGAAAGTAAATACCAGGATAATTAATCATATTTAGATGAGAACTTTTATTATGAGACTGCAAATAAAACTTGCCAAAACAGCCTGGAAGTAAAACAAGTGATACTTAATGCATTTAGGTGTAAACTTTATCATTTTAATCTGAGACTGCAAATTAAACTTGCAAAAACATCTGGCATAGAGTGGAACAAAGATAACTTAATCTCCGGCTACAACCAGAAAAAAAAATCTAATTTGCAAATTGAGACTGGTGTAACAATGCAGTTCCATGCTACAAGAAGGGTTGAACACTCATATACACATCTTTATAAGCTGCTGCATGCTTAATGTGTCTGTCCAAAATTAGGAGTATGTAATTTATTGGTTGGCTTTCATATTACTATTTCGTTTATTGAATTTTAAAAGATCAGATTGTTGATTTTTGTCGAGCCTTCGACTTTTGTGGAAAAAGCGAGACATAGCGATCCTACATTCTGTTAGAGACAGCATCAAGGTCCACAATTATTCACTCTGTGGTTAAAGTTCTTGAAGTTTTAATAACTTTCTTAAAATATCCTTGATTTCTTCCAAACTAAGACAGAAGCTTGTTTATGATCATAAGATAGTATCCAGATATAAATTTTGTAAAATAAAAATCTGTTTTTTCCGTATATTACTTCTTAATGGACTTAGTTTTTCTGCCAGTTAACATTACATTCACTCTGTGGTTAAAGTTTTTAAAATTTTAATAACTTTCATAAACTATCCTAGATTCTACCAAAATCAAAATCTATTATCAAGAAGGAAATGTAAAAATATATGTCCAGTTTTTCCGTATGTTACTTTTATATGGACTTAGTTTTAGTACCAGTTAACATTACATACAGTCTGCAGTTAATGTTTTTAAAGCATTTATTAGATTCATAAAGTAGGTATGATACTGGGTTCCATAGAACCTTTACACATTTTTAGCTCACCTGGCCCGAAGGGCCGAGTGAGCTTTTCTCATCACTCGGCGTCCGTTGTCCGGCGTCGTCCGGCGTCATCTGTTGTCCGACGTCGACATCGTCGTTAACTTTTTACATTTTGAACTTCTTCTAGAGAACCACTTAATGGAATAAAACCAAACATGGCATGAATGTTCCTTATGAGGTGCTGACCAAGTGTTGTTACTTTGTAGCCGATCCATCATTCAAGATGCCGCCAGCGGGGGACTTAGTTTAACATAGGACCCTATGGAAAATGCATACAAATGACTTCTTATAGAGAACCACTGAATGGAATATAACCAAACATGGCATGAATGTTGCTTAGAAGGTGCTGACCAAGTGTTGTTACTTTGTAGCTGATCCATCATCCAAGATGACCGCCAGAGGGGGACTTAGTTTAACATAGGACACTACGGGAAATGCATACACATGACTTCTTTTAGAGAACCACTGAATTGAATGAAAGCAAACTTAGCATAAAGGTTCCTTACTTAATGAGGTGCTGGCCAAGTGTTGTTACTTTGTAGCCAAATTTTATCTTTTTATATGATTTCAAAATTCCAAGTAGAATCTGGTGAGCGATACAGGCTCTTGAGAGCCTCTAGTTTAGTTGTGTCTAATGTTGTGATAATTTGACTTTTACAACTGATTAAACAAGATGAGTTGTTCTCATTGTTGAAGGCTGTACCCTGACCTATAGTGGGTTTCATTTTAGTTTTGGACACTGTTTGCAATAATACCATATCTTATAAAAAGTGTTCTTATTTTTAGCAGTCCGTATAACAATTTTATTTGTTTAATGTATAAAAGAATTTGTGCACTTAATCAATAAACATGGCAACAAGATGGAGAATTTTTCAACACTGATGCAATTATTTCAATTTTAGAGAAAGTTGAAATCATACCTCATAAAGTTTTATGGATGCCATCATGACTGATTGTCGCATCAAAGGTCCAGTTCTCTTTTCCGCAATTGTGACATCAGTAAATGACTTAACACTGAATTAGCATTCTATTCAGCACTTAAGGTGCCACATGCAGAGGAGGATCTGCTGTCCCTTCCAGTATGTGTGAGATAACACACAGTAGTCAGTGTCATTCTTTTGGCTCATTCTCCAGTTTGCTATAATGTAAAAAAGAAGATGTGGCATGATTGCAAATGAGACAAGTCTCCACAAGAGACCAAAATGACAAACACTTTAACAATTATATGTCACTGTACGGCCTTCAACAATGAGCAAAGCCCATACCGCATATTCAGCTGTAAAAGGCCCTTAATGACAATGTAAAACAATTAAAACGAGAAAACTAACAGCCTTATTTATGTACAAAAAAAGAACAAAAAACAAAAAGGTAACACATAAACAAACGATAACCACTGAATTACAGGCTCCTGACTTGGGAGAGGCACATACATAATGTTGCAGGGTTAAACATGTTAGCATGATCCCAACCCTCCCCTAACCTGTGACAGTGGTATAACAGTACATAAGAACGAACTATACAAATCAGTTGAAAAAGGCTTAACTCATCAGATGGACAAAAATACAAGTGGACGTGGCCGGGAACTTGTACATCCCAACAACAACAAAAAACACTAGGTACAGATCTGCGAGTACTTGCAGTTAACTGACAGCTAGTTCAAAGCCACTAACTAATAAAAAAATCAAGTATCTTAGACTAAATATCAATCCGTACAAATCCAACATCCAATGGATTTAGTGTAAAGACTTCATAAACAGTTGGAGAAAAACATGACCTTGTGCAATGCCAAGATACAGGTATCGACAGATTGTAGATCAATGAATGTGTATATGTATACAACATACTTGTAATATTTAGTTTGTTTTTAATTTACTGATAACAAAATCAATATTTATACCAATCTAAACAATATTCAATTATTTTAATACAGTGTTAAAATGGTTACCTTTTTATAATAAGTTTATTTAAAGGAGCAATAAGTTTACCAGGATGTGTCTTGAAGACTGTTGCCTCATTAAATGTTTTGTTTGGTGTTTTTGTCCATGGTGTTATTAGTTTCCCTTACTCTCTATTTGCAATCTTTCATGTTTTAACCATGTTAACACAATAGCTTACAAATAAAAAGCAAAACGTTTCATTTAAATCATACAAATACCAAAGTACTGGTAAACTTGATAGTTAGTTCACAGGGCAGTGACAAATAGTTCATTTAGAGCGGTACTTTAACATGTTTAGGGCGACACATGAATCCTGAAAATGGGATCTAGGTCTTCTGTACTATTTTTTGTCTGTTTGTCTTTTTATTTTTAGCCATGGCGTTGTCAGATTATTTTCAATCTATGAGTTTAACTGTCGCTGTGGTATCTTTCGTTCCTCTTTTAGATGTCAGGTGGATATGTTTTCCTTGTACACTGAAATGTCTTGCCTACTTTACTGATCATGATTGCCTTTATTTTGAAGACATATATTGATTTATGTGTTAAACACCACTTTCAGTTCCAAATGGTGAAGTTGAAATCATCCCTTCGTAAATTTTACGGACGCCATCGAGAGTTAGTTGACCGTTATGGAATAACCGTTTCACAAATGATATCGGATATGTTCCTTACGTCGTAACTACAATCCCTTCCCTTTCATGAATGTGACCTACCGAATTATACTTTTTACCGGATTTGTTATCACATAAGCAACGCGACAGGTGCCACATGTGGAGCAGGATCTGCTTTCCCTTCCGGAGCACCTGAGATCACCCCTAGTTTTTGATGGGGTTCGTGTTGCTTATTCTTATTAGAACCTTCTAAAAGACAAAAAGAAAAAGCACCTTGCGAAATTCTTTAATTTTACTTTTCGATATATTGATGAAGTTCTATCATTGAATAACCCATATTTCAGCCCATACTCACATCTCATATATCCCATTGAACTTGAAATTAAGGATACTACTGATACTAGAAGGACTGCTTCATACCTTGATCTTTTCCTCAATATTGATGCAGATGGACGACTCCACACGAAAATCTATGATAAACGGGACGATTTCAACTTCCCAATTATCAATTTCCCATTTCTCAGCAGTAACATACCCTCTGCACATTCGTATGGTGTTTACATATCTCAATTGATACGTTATTCTCGTGCTTGTTTACACTATACGGACTTCATATACAGGAGTGTGCTCCTTACGCAGAAACTGCTCCAACAAAGTTATGAGGAGGACAGATTAAAATTGACCGAACATGACTCGGCTTGTTCTCGATTGTAACTGTTTTGCCGAGTTTGAATTCGCATTGCTATAAGACGTGTTATGGTACTTTTTTTTTTATCCCAAATTCATGTATTTAGTTTTGATGTTATATTTGTAATTCTCATCGGATTTTGTCAAATGTCTTGACATCTTTCCAGTTATATTCATGTGTTATGGTAAAGAAAATTAATCACCGCCTTCATTTTTATGCCCCACCTACGGTAGTAGAGGGGCATTATGTTTTCTGGTCCGTCCGTTCGTCCGTCCGTTCGTCTGTCCCGCTTCAGGTTAAAGTTTTTGGTCAAGGTAGTTTTTGATGAAGTTTAAGTCCAATCGACTTCAAACTTATAAAATTGAGAATGGAAATGGGGAATGTGTCAAAGAGACAACAACCCGCCCAAATAAAAAACAACAGCAGAGGGTCACCAACAGGTCTTCAATGTAGCGAGAAATTCCCGCACCCGGAGGCGTCCTTCAGCTGGCCCCTAAATAAATATATACTAGTCCAGTGATAATGAACGCCATACTAATTTCCAAATTGTACACAAGAAACTAAAATTAAAATAATACAAGACTAACAAAGGCCGGAGGCTCCTGACTTGGGACAGGCGCAAAAATGCGGCGGGGTTAAACATGTTTGTGAGATCTCAACCCTCCCCCTATACCTCTAACCAATGTAGTAAAGTAAACGCATAACAATACGCACATTAAAATTCAGTTCAAGAGAAATCCGAGTCTGATGTCAGAAGATGTAACCAAAGAAAATAAACAAAATGACAATAATACATAAATAACAACAGACTACTAGCAGTTAACTGACATGCCAGCTCCAGACTTCAATTAAACTGACTGAAAGATTATGATTTCATCATATGAACATCAGGCACAATCCTTCCCGTTAGGGGTTTAGTATCATACCATCATAATAAGTCTATTCAAAGGTTTTGTAAGTTTCTGAGGTGAATACTGACACCTTTGTGCTTTATAAAGAATATTACCATAAAAAATTGGATGTGAAATACCTGAACGTATTAAAAGTCTGCATGTTGAGCTATATTTACGAATAATGTCTTTATACCGATGATAAAATTTAGTAAATGTTTTGACTAGTTTGTGATATCGAAAACCCTGGTGTAATAATTTTTCAGTAATACATAAATTTCTCTCGTTAAAATCTAAAACATTGTTACATACACAAGCGAATCGTACAAGTTGAGATATATAAACACCGTAAGATGGTGACAAGGGAACGTCACCATCTAAAAACGGATAATTAACGATAGGAAATGAAAAATCATCCCTTTTATCATAAATTTTAGTATTCAGCTTTCCATTAGTGATATAGATATCAAGATCGAGAAAAGGGCAGTGGTCATTGTTAGTATTAGCTTTATTTAAAGTAAGTTCAACAGGATAAATTTCATTAATATACATACTGAAGTCGTCATTATTGAGAGCCAAAATATCATCCAAATATCTAAAAGTATTATTAAATTTGTTTATCAGATGTTGTTTCGATGGGTCTTTGCTTATTTTTGTCATAAATTGTAACTCATAACAATACAAAAACAGGTCCGCAATAAGTGGTGCACAGTTAGTCCCCATTGGAATTCCGATAATCTGACGATATACGGAATCCCCAAAGCGAACAAAAATGTTATCTAGTAAAAATTCAAGGGCATATATAGTATCAAAGCATGTCCAATTAACATAGTTTTTTTGTTTATTGCTACTAAAAAATGACCTAAAAGAGTTTGAACATATATATTCACATTCTGATTTTTTGAATGCCCATTTAATTAGGTGTGTGAATTTTTTCTTAATGAGAATGTGAGGCAATGTGGTATACAGGGTAGAAAAATCAAAACTTTGAACAGATTCAAAATCACCAATATAAGCATGCAATTTATCAAGTACTTCCAACGAGTTCTTGACACTCCAAAAGTAATTTATTCCACTATTTTCGAAGGCCTTATTTGAACAATTTATTATCAGGTTTTTAATTGTACCAAGTGTGCTGGTAAGAAGAATAGACAATTTAGTAGTTGAACAATGGCTTGAAGACGAAATAAATCTATATTTGTAAGGGGTTTTGTGTAGCTTCGGAAGCCAATACATAGTTGGGACTTTCATTGTATTTGGCTCTGCTTGTAAAGCGGTGCCTAAAAGTTTATGTTTGTTACAGATTTCGTTTTCTGAAAATGGAGTCAGTTGGAATGTTGGTGAATTGGTGATTTCCTTTTTCAGAACCTCAATGTAAAATTTACGTCAAACAATAATAATATTATTAGCAGCTTTATCTGCCGGGACAAAAACAAATTCCTTGGCTAGTTCTTTTAGTTTATGTTTGATACGAGAAATAGGTTTATTGTTGTTATTGTTTATAGTAAAATGTTCTTTAAAATGTTGAATACGTATATCAACTATCTTCATTACTGAATTAAAAAAAGAGTCCAAAGATTTTTTGTCAGCTTTTTCCCGTTTTATCCATTTCATACAGTAAGTATGGAGTGAGTCGTGGATGATATTACGACACTCATTCCAATTAATAATTGACGGGGGACGATATTTAGGTCCTTTACTGAGGAATGATTTTAACTCTCGGTCTTGAACGATGTTAAGATCTCCTGTTATAACATGGGAAATGGGGCCATAAATATATTCGGAATTACTGCAATTACATGAAGTAGGTGTATTTTCACTGATATTAACATCTTTACACAATTGACTATAATTAAACACAAATTTCCGGGTAGATTTCTTGTAAATATAACAAATAAGAGGTAGCTCAGTATTGTCAAAATATCCAGGAATTTGTTCTTTAACAGAATGGTCGTTAAATATACCGGCAATATTTACAAAATCAAAGCCTTTATTGACATACTTAATTTTAATAAAATGTTTTTTATGATCTTCAGGGCGATCAATTTTGGGAAATAATTTAGAATAACAATATGCCATAATAATTTGAACAATTTCATACTTAGGACTGCTATATGAAATTGTGTTGCAATCCTCCAAAATTTTATTTAACTTATTAACCGGTAACGAACAGAGTTTTGTTAACAGATAATGTCTGCCGTTGTTTTTTGAAATAGAAATTAGGTCCGAAATATTGGTATGATTGGCCCGAAATCTTCTTTGATTGCGATTTGTTCTACGACCGTGAGAACGTTTTTTACGAACAGTTTTAGAAACTATATCCAAAATGTTAACGGAATTGGTTCTAGATATATTACCAATTCCCATGATATTATCATTTAGACCGAGAGGGTAAATTTTTTAATCCAATTTAATTCAATTATATTCCGTTTAGTACACATGTCCCCTATGATATGATCTTTCTAATTTTAATGCCAAATTAGAGTTTTTATCCCAATTTCACGGTCCACTGAACATGGAAAATGATAGTGCGAGTGGGGCATTCGTGTACTGAGGACACATTCTTGTTAAGATTTGATTTAGTTCAACGTAATTTGTACGATGTATTTCGTTTGAAGTTTGATTCAAAATTAACCGGACATGGAATATAGTTAAATGTCTAATTATATTATATATATAATGTATATATAATAATTATCAGTATTTAGTACAAATATAATCTAATCAATCCTAATTCTATGTTATTTTTGATAGATATTTTTATTCATTTAAATGTGACGTCATTTTGTGTGCTGTTTTACAAATTCATATGTGACGTCATTTTTTATCCTTTTTTACAATTTCAAATGTGACGTCACGTTGCGTTGAGGCCTTGACTAATTCTGGTGTGTCTATTTTTTGTGTTGGATTTTGTCGGTTTATGTAATGTATCCGGTTGTCTTCTGTAATTAGTTTTTACTTCAGTTTTATCATGTATATCTTTTATATAGTTATTTTATAAAAATTCACTGTTTGCAATAGTATAAATTATTCTATAGAAAACAGAAAAACAAAAAACTCTAGCCGTTTTTTTGGCATAACTTTTTTAAACTTTTGGTTCTCGATGCTGTTCAACTTTTTTCTTGTTTTGGCTTTCAAACTTTTGTATCTGGACGTCACTAGTAAGTCTTTTGTGGACGAAACGCACATCTGGCGTATTAAATTTTAAACCTGGTGCCTTTTGTTAACTATTATTCGTGTGTTTCTTTGTCAAATATGTTCTCCTATTTATTTGTATTGTAGTCCTGTAATGTTGTGTTGTCATTTTAATGTTATATTTAACATGACCATTAAAGCTGGAGGTTTGGCATGCCACAAAACCAGGTTCAACCCACCATTTTTTTCTTCTTTTTTTTTTTTTTAATGTCCTGTACCAAGTCAGGACTATGGTCATTGTTATACTATAGTTCGTTTCTGTGTGTGTTACATTTTAACGTTGTGTTTCTTTTGCGTCGTTTGTTTCCTCTTATATTTGAGTGTGAATTCACATCACGTGTCACTTTTCTATCCCAAATTTATGTATTTAGTTTTGATGTTATATTTGTTATTCTCATCGAATTTTGTCTAATGCTTAGTTCGTTTCTGTGTGTGTTATATTTTAATGTTGTGTCGTCATTCTCCTCTTGTATTTTATGCGTTTCCCTCGGTTTTGGTTTGTGACCCGGATTTGTTTTTTCTATCGATTTATGAGTTTTTAACATCGGTATACTACTGTTGCCTTTATTTATTCTTAAGTTTTCTATGTTTTGTCTTGTGTTCTAATGTGTCTTTTTCATTTTTAGCCAGGAGTTGTCGGTTTATTTTCGATTTATGAGTTTCATTGTCCCTTTGGTACCTTTCGTCCCTCTTTCAGCACAATTGGCTTTCTGGTCGGTTTTTATTGGTGGAGGAAGCTCTAGCTCCGTATACAACCACTGATCTGCTTCAGCAATTCATAATAAAATGTAGCCATGATTTAGCCAAAAGTGCTTAAAACGGTGTTCAACACCCACAATTAATAAATCAATCGAGACTTTAACATCCTTCAATCATTTAATACTGCAAATATAGTTGGACCATTGCTTGTAAGCCAATGGTTCCAAGTGGTGAAATTAAAACCATCCCTTTGTAAATTTTAGTTAGTTGATCGTAACAAAATATCTGTTTCACATATGGATGCAGATATGTTCCAAATGTCGTAACAATAATCCCGTCCCCTTTTCCCAAAATATGACCTACTGAATGAGACTTATTACCGGTATTATATAACAGAAGCAATGCGACGGTTGCCACACATTGCCGAATCGAATTACCTGATACTCACCGCCCCCTGTTTTTGGTGAGGTACGTGTTGCTCAGTCTTCAGTTTTCTATGTTGTGTTTTGTGTACTATTGTTTGTCTGTTTGTCTTTTTCTTTTTTTAACCGTAGCGTTGTAGGTATATTTTTTATATCGGAGTTTGATCGTCCCTTTGGTATCTTTCTTTTTTCCTATCATGATTTTCTTGTTAAAGGGTTGCTGCTCACAAGGAAGCTATATACACATGCGTTGATGTTGGAATCATTCTTTCGTAAATTTTACGTACGCCATCACGAGTCGTTTGATCGTTATGGAATACCCGTTTCACAAATGATATCCGATATGTTCCTATAGTCGTAACTACTATCCCGTTCCCTTTTCACGAATGTGACCTACCGATTTAAACTGTTTTAATACCGGGTTTGTAATAACATGAGCAACAAGACAGGTGCCACAGGTGTATCAGGATCTGCTTACCCTTCCGGAGCACCTGAGTTTACCCCCATTTTTTGGTGTGGTTCGTGTTGCTTAGTCTTTAGTTTTCTATGTTGTGTCTCGTGAACTATTGTTTGTCTGTTTGTTTTTTTCCTTTTTTAGCCATGACATTGTCAGTTTATTTTCGATTTATGAGTTTGACTGTCCCTCTGGTATCTTTCTCCCCCTCTTCTCGCCTCTCTTTAACGGCATTTAGTAACTATCAAACACAAAAACTTAACATTGGCGAGTGAACCATGAACACAAGTTCAATGTCAGATGATACCTATAAGACAGACATGAACACCTTACCATCATTTCATGCACGAATTATATTTAAACTACACCATAATGAATCTGATAAATGGACTTGACCAAGAAAAACAATTCTGGATCACTTTTAATCCAGGAAGTAAGATTGATGTCTGATGAATCTGGCAGACATGTTGGCGTTGCAAGAATCCCTTATACAAATTAAAATATTGTTAGCCTATTACTCATAATGAAAGAAATTCACATACAAAAACAACTATACATTGTTTTAGGACTCACTGAATCTTGAAAATGATCATGGACAATGAACATATGAAAGATAGAAACTTTTATTTTTAGATTAAAATTTTAATTGTTTATGATACAAGCCATTTATATATATTACATACTTCAATATCACTATCAAATTGTAATGTATGAAAGGTATATACAAAAAACGGCATGCATTGGTTAACTTTGTGAATATTGTTAGTGAATATAGATACGTTTTTTTTGCATCTTTCAGTTTTTTCAATACTCAGGAATTTACATACCCCCATACACCACTATCCCAGTCCTGACAAGGGAATAAAGGGATACATACGGAAAAAATGCCATAAACAACTTGTATCTCTAACTAATTGATTTTTAACAATTGGAATATTTTAGGTTACATATAAATTATAATTTATTAGTCTCTCCTCGCTCGCTCTCTGTTCATAGACAGACAGAAACTTTGTAACAACATAACGCATCTCTAAAAAGAATATGAATTCTTTCCATAACAAGTGGTTTACAAACCCGATGTTGGATTGCTATTGTTTCTTATCATCCCTATATTTCGCAGTTTGAAACAATATTGACAGACAATAACCAATGTTGGTTGATTTCTTAAAAATACAGGAAAATACCTAATTTTTATTGAACTAGTACAATTTTTTGTTTAAGGGACAGCTGCAGCCCGCCTCTGCGTGCGGGATTTTCTCCCTGGCTGATGACCTATTGGTGGCCCACGGCTGTTTTATACTTTGTTCGGGTTATTATCTCTGACACATTCACCATTTTCATTCTAAATCTTACTTATCACAAGAAAGAAATAATGATTAATCTCTGATTAATAAACTGCAAAGTAATAGTCATACCAATCAGGTGAGTGAGCTGTTTTGTTTTTCTTACATTTAGTCTATATATTCTGTTTATTTCCCAATTATTCTTAGTATGAGTATATAAGAATCCGACATAATAATAAACCCCAGCTAACAACTTACATGTAACTTTGAGTTAACTCTTTTGAACCTTCTCTGATAACATTTACACCGTACATTTATGATATATATAAAAGAGATGCAATAAAGTAGACGACATCTTAATCACTATGACAGACAAAATGATACACAAAATAACATTGAGAATGGAAATGGGGAATGTGTCAAAGAGACAACAGTCCGACCGAAGAGCAAGCATGAGCCTAAAGCCACCAATGGGTCTTCAATGCAGCAAGAAAAATCCCGCCCCCTGAGGTAGTCCTCATCTGGCCTCAAAATGAAATTGTGTACTAGTTCAGTGAAAATGGACGTCACATTCCAAAACATATAAATGAACTAAAATTTAAAAAACCACATACAAGACTAACAAATCCCAGAGGCTCCTGACTTGGGACAGATGCAAAAATGCAGCGGGATTAAACATGTTTTGAGAGATCTCAATCCTTCCCAAAAACCATAGCTTGTTTTTGCTAGAGCGAATACAAAAAGATGAATTCTAAAATTTGCGACATGTGGTGCTACACAAAAGGTACTGACGGTAAACATGGTAAAAAAAAACAAAAATATTTTAGACCAGATTTTATAACCTATTCGACAAAATATTTGTTTTGAAAGATTTTTTTTCTTCAAAATTCATAGAAAAACAATTTTGAGAAAAAAAACAACATGATCACAGAAACGATATGATATATGTTACACAAGATTAAACATTGTCAAACAAAATCATTATCACTTTTATTCTACAACTAGAAATGTACTGTTTACTATAATAATAACATGGTATATATATTCTGATTCAATAATAACAAACACTATTGATGTTATCTTCTCTAGATCCTCAAGCAATATCAAATGATATCAGTGCCTTATATTGAGAACACTCTGACATGAAAAAATAGCTTTCTATATTTAATACATTTGTAATAGTGTCTGCCGAACTTTAACAGCATATTATTTTTTTTTTGTAAAACATATACAATATTGCAATGGTTTTCTCTTCTCGCAATATCTAGGGGTGTTAGTCCTTCCCATTTAAGGTTAACGTCTGCATCATTCTTTAATAAAAAATCAACAATCTTTGTATGACCGTAAACACAAGCTATAAATACAGGAGACTCTCCTGTAATCATACACTTATTAATGTCAGCCTTATTGGTTATTAACATCTGTACTACTTCAGTATGTCCTACCTGACAAGCAATGAACAGAGGTGATGCTCCAGTATGTCTACACTTATTAATGTCAGCATTATTCGTTATTAACATCTGTACTACTTCAGTATGTCCTCCCTGACAAGCAATGTACAGAGGTGATGATCCAGAATCTCTACACTTATTAATGTCAGCATTATTCGTTATTAACATCTTTACTATTTCAGTATGCCCTTGCTGGCAAGCAATGAACAGAGGTGATGCTCCAATATCTCTACACTTATTAATGTCAGCATTATTCGTTATTAACATCTTTACTATTTCAGTATGCCCTTGCTGGCAAGCCATGAACAGAGGTGATACTCCATCATTATCTCTACACTTATTAATGTCAGCATTATTCGTTATTAACATCTGTACAACTTCAGTATGTTCATTCTGACAAGCATGCAACAGAGGTGATGCTCCATCATCACAACACTTATTAATGTCAGCGTTATTGGTTATTAACATCTGTGCTACTTCATTATGTCCTTCCTGACAAGCAACGAACAGAGGTGATGCTCCAATATCGCTACACTTATTAATGTCAGCATTATTCGTTATTAACATCTTTACTATTTCAGTATGCCCTTGCTCGCAAGCCATGAACAGAGGTGATACTCCATCATTATCTCTACACTTAATAATGTCAGCATTATTCGTTATTAACATTTGTACAACTTTAGGATGTTCATTCTGACAAGCATATAACAGAGGTGATGCTCCATCATCACAACACTTATTAATGTCAGCATTATTGGTTATTAACATCTGCACTACTTCAGTATGTCCTTCCTGACAAGCAATGAACAGAGGTGATGCCCCATCATCACGACAATGGTTTACATTACCGATACAATGATGTAAACACCATTTAACCAGATCAATATATCCTATATATGAGCACTGTATTAATGAAGTGCTATTGCTTTTTGTGTCACATATACTAGCCAATTGTTTTTGTTGCGATATTTCTAAACCTTTTACATGTACAAGAAACCTATGTGTGAAGATAGGATCGTCCATATTGATATTACAGAAGACATCTGCTACCCGTCTTTTCAACCAGTCATCTACCAGTCTATTTATATACATTTGCTGATATCTTTCCGGTACAGTTATTATGAATTCATCGCTACTGCTTTTTTCTTCAAATAAAAACCTTTCACGAATAAAATTATATGAAGCATTTTTAATTAAACAATATATCATAACACTGCCAAAGTAATAAGCAAGAAAGTCAAACAGCTTGTCATGAATAGTTCTGTACACGTCATCATCCTTTCTGATAAACGTATGAGTTAGTGAATCCAGCTCATCACGAAGTACCAATCGAGATGTTCCTTTCACAACTTTACAAGCTTCATATGTGTTCTTTATAATTGTTTTGATATCTTTATTGACATCTTCTGTGAGCCATTCTTCTTTAATATGATTGTTAAACATGACACACAGAGCAAGTGCACAGTATTTGACATGTGCTCCTTCTAGCTGTAATTTATCTATCTCTTCTTTGTAAACTGAAAATGGATTTTTAAAGAACTCTAACATTTTCAGTTTTGTGTTTTTGCTGTATAATTTGCATAATAGAGGAAAACTGTCAAACATGTGATTAAATTCCGTGATTTTAGAAGCGTTTGTCTTCAAGTAAAGTTTAGCAATAAATTGTTTTTCTGTTTTTGATAAACATAGATCCTCAGACAAAAGATTACATTCACAGGATTGATAAAATGACAAAGATTTCATTTTTTTATCTTTGTAAACTTGTAGTCTACAAGACATAATTAATTTAAACAGTTTCTTTTCTACTAATGATTTGATTTTTTCCATCTGATTTTTCCAGCTTTCAAATTTCATAGGATTTATGGTATATGTTCCACAAAAGTCATCAACAACAAACATGATTTGTTTATTTGGATTGTACCAATGGATAATATCTTCAGGATTTGTTACCGGTATGATCTCATACCTTTCTTGCATTCGAAGAGCAACATGACGCACCAACGAAGACTTTCCTGTTCCCGAACTTCCGGTGACAACAACACAACCATTTTCTTTAATACATTTTAATACACTCTTTGCTCCATTTGTTTCTATAAACATTTTGTCCTCTTCTGCCCAAATTTCCAATTCCTCTTTAATTTGACCTAAAATAAAAAAATGATAT
Organism: Mytilus edulis; assembly: GCF_963676685.1. Taxonomy (NCBI): domain Eukaryota; kingdom Metazoa; phylum Mollusca; class Bivalvia; order Mytilida; family Mytilidae; genus Mytilus; species Mytilus edulis. Next base: position 4,799,388 of record NC_092349.1, read on the forward strand.
TTCTGTTAAATCTTTACAATTACTTTCAGACTGACTACAGTGACCTTGCCATAATGACCTGTACTTTATATAAAATTTACAAAATGTTTGTCTTGAGCTTTCCTGATTCCTACGTAAAAGAAATAAGTTTCCGATCCAGATAATGTCTTCTCATAGAATTTACTTCAACAGGAATCTCAAGAACTAAAATTTTGGAAAACTTAAAAGTAAAAAAGGTGGGTTTTTTTTCATTCATTGTTGTGTACAACTTGCTCTTGTGTTGTTCTATTGCATCAGGGAATGAAAAGATTGCCCGCTCACCAAAATGTTTAATCAAGCCACATTCTGTAAATATTCCTGTCCAAAGTCAGGAGCGTAATTCAGTAGTTGTTCTTATACTGTATAACATACTTGCTTTTCATTTGTTGTATGTGCACAATTCATGCAGTTGTGTTTTAATTTTTTTCATTTGAGCTTTTTTCATTAATTACTTGGTTTAGCATTATTTCAAACTGAAAAGGACCTATAATTGTTAATGACTAATTCATTATGATCTCTGGTGGATAGTTGAATCATGGCAATCATACCACATCCATCGCCTTATCTTATTTTAGGTACAAGCCATGTACAACTTGGCCAGAGGGAGTTGGCACCTAAGTTTTAGCAAATTACCTCAATTTATCAACCTGAAATTAGTAATCAATCCTGAACTGTACAAATATCCCTGACATTATGCGTCACTATGGTACAAGAGTAAAAAAGAAGAAAAAAAGTCTCATAACTCCTTTAAAAATATCCAATTCAAATTCACAGTACAGAGTGATCAACAAAACATGATGGCAGCAAATGCTACCAAATATGAGATCTTTCATCAAGACGGACTCGATGATTTCCATTCACAAGGCTTTATTGTCACAATACTAAAATATTTCCGCTGCTTGATACACACGTAAAGGTCGAACCCTTAACAGTTTAGGCAAGTATGGACGCAATATTCAAACCTGATACAGCTCTGAATTTGGATTAAGATTAAATATTTAACATAGCATATGTTTCTAACCAAATGAATGTGGTCTTAGAACTTAACCAGATGCTCCACAGGGCGCAGCTTTATACGGCCGCAGAGGTCGAACCCTGAAACGTTGGGCTAGTATGGACACAACATTCAAACTGGATACAGCTCTGAATTTGGATTGTGATTAAATAGTTGACACAGCATATGTTTCTGACACAGAATGAATGTGGTCTAATGAACTTAAAATGTTGTTTTTTGCTTTTGAGCAATTCACTATTTTGTTGAATATTAACCCTTTGATATTTGAAGAAAATTTCTTTTTCATTTCTGAAATCTGAAATAAGAAAAATTGAACCCCACCAATCCTTTTTCCCCTCCCCTTTCCCTTATTCCAAAAATGATCTCAATTCAAATTTCTAATGGAGTTTTCATCAATAACTACTCATTTAAATACATCATAAAATATAAATGTCATACAGTCATGATTTAAGTTGATTTGACTACTATTCTAGACAAAGACAGATAACTCCAATGCAACATTTTATATTGGCAAATTTCCAATGAAGTTCATTAAACTAAAATTTTTGGCAAATTTCCAATGGAATTTATTAAAGATAATTTAAGAGGAGTTTAGGTGAGCTATTAAAATGAGTTTCAATTACCAACCTTACACTGCTTTTAAATTATGTTTTGTACTTAAGTAATTGTCCATAAACCTGGAAACCCTTTTCCCCCTTATTTGCACCTTAACGGTTTGAGCCATAACTCCCAAAGACAATTCTTACCAACCCTTTGTGGTATTCCAATATCCAAAATCTAAATACATGGTAAGATTCATCATATCAAAGAACCCCAAGAATTCAATTTTTGATGAAATCAAATAAAGTACAATTTTGGACCCTTTAGACCTCAATGTGGACCAATATGATAACCGGTCCTAAATATTAAAAATCTAAATACATGGTTAGATTCAGCATATTGAAGAACCCCATATATTGAATTTTTGTTGAAATCAAACAAAGTTTAATTTTGAACCCCGATTTGAACCAACTTGAAAACTGGGCCCATAATCAAAAAACTAAGTACATGTTGAGATTCAGCATATCAAAGAACCCCAAGAATTCAATTTTTGTTTAAATCAAACTAAGTTTAATTTTGGACCCTTTGGACCTTAATGTAGACCAATTTGAAAACGGGAACAAAAATTAAGAACCTTTAGTTAAATACACGGTTAGATTCAGTATATCAAAGAACTCCAATAGTTCAATTTTTGATGAAATCAAACAAAGTTTAATTTTGGACCCTTCCACTTTGGGACCAAAACTCCCAAAATCAATCCAAACCTTCCTTTTGTGGTCATGAACCTTGTGTTAAAATTTCATAGATTTCTATTAACTTATACTAAAGTTATTGTGTAAAAACTAAGAAAAATGCTTATTTTAGGACCTGTTTTTGGCCCTTAATTCCTAAACTGTTGGGACCCTAACTCCCAAAATCAATCCCAACATTCCTTTTGTGGTCATAGACCTTATGTTAAAATTTCATAGATTTCTGTTTACTTATTCTAAAGTTATTGTGCGAAAACCAAGAAAAATGCTTATTTGGGCCCTTTTTGGCCCCTAATTCCTGAACAGTTGAGACCAAAACACCCCAAAATCAATCCCAACCTTCCTTTTATGGTCATAAACCTTGTGTTTAAATTTCATAGATTTCTTTTACTTTTACTAAAGTTAGAGTGCGAAAACCAAATGTCTTCGGACGACGACGACGCCAATGTGATACCAATATATGACCAAAAATTTTCAATTTTTGCAGTCGTATTAAAAAGTGGTTGTCGTTGGTTGCTGCCAGTCTGTTTTGTTTTGTTTGTTTCTATTTTTTTTTTATAAATCAGGTTATTTGTTTTATTATTTAGTTTGTTTTATATTTTGTCATGTCCGAGTCTTTTATATCTGCTTTTACAAGTTGAAGTTTGCTTATTGTTAACAGAAGAACAGTGACCTTATGTTGCTTAATCCGAAATCTGACAGATAGTTTTCTCTTATTGGCAATCAGACCACATCTCTGTATTCTATATCAATCACAAAAAAACTTAACCTTGACATATGAACCATGACATTAAGGTCAGTTGAACCCTGCCTCACTGAAATATACTCTTCAAGAATGTATACATTACCAAATAAAGTTGGCCTGTTTTTATAGTATCTGAGAATAAATCCAAGTCCAGGTCACGAAGTGTTGAACAAAGAACCGCGACAGCCACTGTTCAACATACATGTACATCTAACTGTTATTGGATACTTCAAATATGGTTGACGTGTTCTTTATACTAAACACATCTAACTCAACTATGTAAAGAAAAACACAACACAAACTTATGTTTGATGACAATCTCCCTTACAGCATAAATAGAAGCTTTAAACTACTTTTTTCATGTGTTACACATTCACAAGAAGACAATTAATTCCCATTATACTTTTTTGCCTCAGAAATTTATTTTATTATTTGATTATAGTACCTGAGAATTTGACATAACAACGGGAAACCTTTTTTTGAACAATAAAAATATCGTCAAGGTCAGATGATCATAACATGTGCATGCAAAACGAATTTCTGAGAAGAGGGGCCTTTAAACAGTACAAACAACATTTTCCAAAGACTAAAAAGAGTGACAAAGTATATTTTAACAAAACGATTTTGACTAGCAGTTCGAACAATGGATGTTCTTAAATCCTGCTGACTGTCATGGCAATTGCCAAATAAATGGATCACCAAATGTAGCAAAATTTATCTAAATTAGTAATTTAAGGTAGATGGGGTGTTTAAATTATAATCCATAAAAATTTTTAATTATTTGCCAAAATGTAGTTTTTATAATCCTTGTTTAAAAAATAATAATAAAAAGAATGGGTCACCGTGCTTTTTTTCACGCTACACTGTGTTCAAAATTGACAGATTTTGTATAGATTATGCATGGAAAACCCAATTTTCTACAATAAAGCGTAAACTACTCCATAGAATTTTGAGATAACATAGGAGAGGATAGCTTTAATAGTATGCTTTCAATTAGGAAAAAGAAAAAATGGGGTCACCGAACTCGTTTTCTTGCTACATAATAAAAAAGGTAAATTCCTAACACATTCTATTGTAAAAGTACCTTAATCTTAATTATCTGCCCTTGAATTTGAGTTGCCTCCCCTTATGTGGCAAAGTTGGACAAAATTTAATTTAACAAAAGTTAAGTGTTTTTTTTTTAAATCCAACCATAAATATGATAAAACATGTCATTTTCTATATTGAAGTGAAAGTTCTTTCACATGAATTACCTACTACTCTTAAAATTTGCACATTCTATTACAGATCTAGACCTTGTTTTCTGGTATTTCCAAATCCAAGATGGAGGAAGACACCCTATCTACCTTAATACCAAACAAAAAATAGCCAATTTGAGAAAAGAAAGTTATATCACAAACATGAGGTGTAAAAATTAGTAAACAGAGTCCGGATTCTGACAATAAAACACATACCTCTGATGTTCAATGGAATTGGGTTATTTACAGCAAGTCTTAGTTCTTTCATCTCTTTCTGTGATTGTTTGACTTCCAGCATAATTTCCTGATTTGACTGATCTAATATTTTCACCTTTAATTCTTGGCACTCTTGCTTCATTGGCTGACCACCTAATCTACTTACAGACTACAAATAGATATTTGATTTAAAACATTATACTTAGTCTAGTAAAAAATCAAAATGCCATTAGATAAAGTCAACAGTACCTGACATACTGGTAATTCTATCATGTGGTTTGAGTTATCCAGTGTATATGGCACTTAATGTTCTCATGTTTCAATCACAGTGTCAAAACTACCAAGGAAAAATATTGCACTCTATGGTGCCATTTACAGTATGGTCAAAGTCCATCAAAACACAGGTAAATGTAAGCTTTATTTGAACTTGCATGCCATTGTAGAATATAAGTACACAAACATGTAGATGTATTACTATTATCTATTGAGAGATATTAAACATGTTCTACGACTGTTCTATAGATTAATGGAGAAATTTTGTGTCCAACTGAAGATCAGAATAAAGCTATTGCCGAATGTGACATAAATTGTCACTAAAAGTATGGAAATACACATATAAAAGGGAAAAAACGTACATGGTTATTGCAAAATTTGTCATGTTTCATTTTTCAACAAAACAAACTCATCATAGATAACAGAGTTGTATTGTGTTCGCCAGATGAGTGTTTCGACTTCAAAATACTTATGCAAAGAGACGCATTAATCAAAAAATTGAAATACGAAGTCGAAGTGCATTGAGCATGTTGAGAAACCCAACAGCCTGAAAATTTTTGTCAAATACAGCTGAGGTCATCTGTTTATGGGATGGAACATTCATAGTTTTTTGAAATATTCATAGGTTTTGAAACTGTATAACTAGTATAACTCTATCAATAATAATTTATTATAACAGAGACATACTAACTTGTAATTCTATACATTGCTCAATAGGTTATTTGCCAATTCCCGTAATTGACCCTGTAATTGGAGATCCCTATTTCAGTTCTCTCCCTTATGAGGGACATTAATTTTCATTTATAATGAAGAGCTAGCAGAACGAGCAAATTTACTTTTGCGTAATGTGAGTAATCTTTAAGGTTTCAAATCTTTTAAATACATTAATTTGTTGTTAATCTAAATACTTTTGACATCAGAAATTATTTTTTATGAAAAATTAGTTAAACCGCCGATACATCACCTTCCATTCATCATACTTTGCATTGACAAAAGCCAATTTTGTCCGGTATGGAACCAGTCTACGATTGACAGGGAAGTAATTTGTTTAAAAAGTGTGTAATAACAGAACCGAATCGGTAATTTGCAAATGGACTATTGATTTGGGATATATTTCATATGCCAAAATGTCAACTGTCCCTTGTTATGGACCAGCATTGAAATTATGTATTATGTAATTTGAAATACGATTTCCCATAGTCCACAAAGTGATTATCATGAGTTGGTTGATCGTTATGGAATATTCGTTTCACATATATGATAGAGAATATGTTCCAAACGTCGTAACTACAATACTGTCCCTTTTTCTGAAATGTTACACCAGTCTATGGAAGAAGCGTATCGATAAAAACTTTTGTTATATCACATAGCGATATTGTCTAACATCAATTGTAAATATGCAGACATTCCATGCGGAAAATGTTGTTTTCGGTAACAAAAAATTATGAAAAAACTAACTTTAAAACTTATTGTTCAAATATAAACAACAATTGATTCTAAATATACATTCAGAAGTTAGTTAAAAGTTAAAGTTTATGTGCGTGTAAAATTTGAAGTGCTGTGTTTTTCTTATCTACATAAATAAACAAATGCTATTAGTTCTTATATCAATGCGATACTTTTAAAATATCATAGCGGTGTTTTTGTTATATCAATATTAGTACTTATTAGTATTAATATTAGACTGCTGTACCCATATTTTGACAATTTTACTTATCATGTCTGTTTTGTTTACGCATCGTTGTACATATGACAGAATTTGACGAGACTGTCATACACGTGAGAGGTTAAACGCTATAAAACCAGGTTCAATCCACCATTTTCAAACTATGATTTAAAAATGCCAGTACCGAGTCAAAAATATGACAGTTGTTATCCATTCGTTTGGTGTGTTTTATCATTTGATTTTACCATTAAATAAGGGACTTTCTGTTTTGAATTTTCTCGGAGTTCAGTATTTTTGTAGTAGTATTGTATGTAAATAAGCAGTTTTAAGACCATTGCTTAAATTTAAATTGTTTTTGGTAACATCTTACAAATTTCTCAATTGGTTTTAGAAGCAAAAATAATCAAATAAGGGTTTAATAATCAATGTCGTAATCATATAGCTAAGTATCAAAATGATTGTTCATATATATATCATTTAGCAAATTTTATAATGAATGCACCGAAATAATATATATCTGATATGCTCACAACGCACGCATGGAAGACTTTCTTTTATTGGTAACAATGAAACTAACTTGTGACAAAGATGAATCATCCTGTCCTCGTTCAGATTGATTCGACAAAATGTGACCTGTACTTTTGAATCTCCTTTTTTTATACAAATTAGACCGTTGTTTTCCTGTTTGAATGGTTTATCACTAGTAATGTTTTGTTCCTATATAGAGTGGTGTTCACTGTGAGCCAAGGCTCCGGGTTTAAGGCCCTACTTTGATGGTTTACTTTTAAAAAAATCATTACTTTGATGGAAAGTTGTCTCATTCGAACTCATGCACCATCTTCTGATATCTATAAATCTTTAAAATTTACCCTTATAAATAACTGCTGTCCAGGGGCCGGTAACAAATAATTTTATTAAGAGAGGCCGTAAGTATTGAATTAAGGGGAAGATAAGATCATTCTAGGATCATTCAAAGAGTGTAAATTAAAGCTCCCTCGGGTTGTTCGTAGATCGGGCTTATTTCCCACTTAAGTTGCATCGTAATAGTTTTCAAGTTACGAGTTCTTAATAATTTTCTGGTGTCTCCGTTTTTGGTTCCTCGCAAAAATATTAGAATCACCTTAAATGAATCATAAAAACGTTTAAATGAACAATAAAATGCGCATAAAAATCAACTACCCATTTAACCTAAGGAAAACAATTCTGGCCTCAGACCACCATTATTCTTTCCTTTTGCTACAATGCTCTTTTTTTCATAAAACACAAATTAAAAAATTTGCACCGTTTCAAACATGAATTTAATTTAACTGCTTATAGACCATTAGTATCTTAATAAAATTATTTGAATCTTGTATAAATGACGTTAGCTTATTTTTCTATCCTACTTTCATTTCGGTCAAATCACTACTATAATGGTTTACGTTTACAAATTGTTATTTTGATGGAGAGTTGTCTCATTGGCACTCATACCACATCTTCCTATATCTTTTCACTTTAAACAATATTTTTTTTCACATTTTGAAAGCCTTCTTACAAAAAATAAAATCACAAAAATACTGAACTCCGAGGAACATTCAAAACGGAAAGTCCCTAACCAAATGGCAAATGAAATGATAAAACACAGCAGACTTATTACAGACATTTTCAAAGTGTAAAAAAATGATGGATTGAGCCTGGTTTAAAGAGCTGAACCTCTCACTTGTATGCCAGTCTTATCAAATTCTGTTATATTGATAACAATGCGTGAATAAAACAGACACAATAGGCAAAAATGTCAAAAATAGGTGTATAACAGCAACACGAAACCCACTAAAAACTGGAGATGATTTCAGATGATCCGGGAGGGTAAGCAGATCCTGCACCACGTGTGGCGCCCATCGTGTTGCTCATTATATTACGAAGCTGGTAAATAGTCTAATTGGTTAGGTCTCATTCGTGAAAAAGGAATGGGACTGTAGTAACGACATAATGAACATATCCGATAGCATAACGGATATTCCATAACAGTCAACCAACTCATGAAGGCTTCTGTGAAATTTAAGAAATGATGATTTAAACTTCACAATTTTGAACTTGGTTTAAAATTGAAAAAGGTCACAATTTCTCCTTGCTTTATATTTAAAACTTCTCTCAACGAGCCAAAATTGTAATGATTTACAATAAAGAGAAACTACCATCCTCCACATAGATGGCCAAGAAAACACTGATATATAATTTCCTATTCAGATGAAATAATAATTAGAAAAAAAAGTTCTAAGGTTCACGTATTAACTTTTTTTAAGCAACTTGTTCTATTATTAACAAGTGAATGTACAACTAAAAGTAGTCGGGACCACTCTTACAAAAAATATCAAGTGAAGCTATTGCGAATTGTTCTTGGTACACCCCTTTGTTGCTAAGTTTGTTTTAAGAACACTTAATAACTGACCAAAATTTAAGAATGTTTTTATGTTACCGGAATTAGTAAGATCGCTTTAAGGTAGACGTAAGAATCGTTCTTAAATCAGGCACTTTTTCAAAACATTAGGGCTGTCAATCATTCTAAGATAGGTCTGAGGTTGAGTCTTGTTACATTCTTTAATCTTAAGACGCCCTTTAGACGTTCGTAAGACATAAGAATGCTTCTTGTTACCGTCCCCAGACCTTTAACCATGTTAACTTAACGATCTAAATTTATAAATATGCAAAAGATATATACACATTTCTAACGTCAAAAGACATTTACGTCTTATTTATTTGTGTTCTAAAGTTTGTTTTTAGTACTCATTGAAGAAATGAATTCATAACAAGCGATACTGATTGTTATTTTGCACTGAGAAATGTTTGCGTATTTATACGATCGGTTACTAGTCAAAAACGAAAGTCACATCTCTGTGGCAACAACACATCGGAATGCCCTCACGGTCATCGCGATGTAAAAGAGCGTCTACGCGGCAACTGATTATGTTCATGCAGAAATCGATTTGCCACCGGGAAAAGTCTTTGTATCCCAAAAGAACTGTTTTCCTTCTCAATATTTTTTTTTATGTTAATAATAAATACATTTTCTGTTTGACAAGATTTTTGATTTTCGTTGTATCTGAAGTTGTCCAATTTATAGTCTGAGGCTACTCAGTTGGTATCTTCAAAGTTCGGGACATCAGCATTTGTACATTTTAATTTGTTTGGATTATTTATTTTACCATTTGAATTTTCATTGTAATTTGGAGCTGTATTGGAGTGGATTGTATGAATGAATGTTTCTTTTAAGTAATGATATTTTTTGTCTATTTCGATATTACCAAGGTGGATAGGCTATAGCAGTGTGACCAGTATATTAGAATCTATTTGAAACCGCATTTAAATTCCGCCATTGCATCATCACTTCAAATAGAATTAGTCAGTTAAACCATGTGATTGAAAACAATAGACTGTACAGGTTGTTAACACTTTCAACTATCAATAGGGTCAAGAAACATTTTCGAAATGATAAGTTCATGTAAGCGTTAAGTTTTGTTACAGGTACGAAATTTTAGTGATATTGATTCTAAAACATTAAACCGGTCATGATCCAAGTTTGTGAAATATGTTTGCAGTTTTCTTGACATGCATTGTGACGTGTCATCGTATTCATTTTATATTAGAAAACTATAGCAGTTATATTAGAAAAGTATCGCATTCATAAATTTTTGATATTAAAAAATCATCGCTATGATATAAGACAAGTATCGTATTGATATAATAAGATATAGCATTATCTTTGACTTATAGGTAATTTTGGCTTAGCAAACAATTGAATTCGTCTCAATTGCATTACACTGAATTTGCTACATGATATTTATAGAATGTGTACATCTACAAATGATAAATCGTGCATTTATGTTTCATTTATTCAACAATTCAATTTTCTCGTTTAAATACACCTTGCTTGTTATTACATTAAATACTTCATGGAAATTATACACCAGACGTATGTCATGTTTAATGTCACCCTGTTTTAAGAAAAGTGTCATTACTTTATACCGAGAAATCTGCCTTTCTTTGTAAAAATGCTAACTTTCGTCAGAAATTTCCCACAATGCAACTCGTTGATATGAGACAGTATCGCTCGTTGATATAAGAAAAGTTTTTATCGAATCGCTTCTTCAATAGACTGTACCCACTGAATTAGACTTGTTACCAGGTTTTACTAGCATAAGCAACACAACAGGTGCTACATGTGATGCTGGATCTGCACAACCTTCCGGAGCATCTGCGATCCTCCAGTTTTTGGCGGGGTTTATGTTGCTTAGTCTTTAGTTTTCTATGTAGTGATTTGTGTATTATTGTTTGACTTTTTATTCTTAAGTCATGTCGTTGTCAAATTATTTTCGATATTTAAGTTTGAATGTCCCTCTGGTATCTTTAGCCAATCTTCTGCACAAATAATAATATAAATATTTAATATAACATCACGTAAACACATGAAATCCTGCTTTACTGGAGGAAAAAAAAAACAATGTTGGACTGTGTGAAAATAAAATCAACAGGAATGAAGACTTTCCTACGGACATTCTTGTTATTTAAATTTCTGGTCATTTTTGCAATTTGTACTTCAAATTCAATTGAACATGAATGAAGGAGCATGGTCAACCAATATACATTGACATGATATGTGTCCATGCTTATACAATTGCTTACCAAATATCCTACATAGACTTATCATAAGACGTTCCACTTGAACTAATTTAATCACAAATCTTAACATGTAAACAATGTTAAGTGAATAGACCAAGACAAAGGATCAAATAATTTCCATGGAAATTAGATGTGTCAATGATTATACAACTGCATACCAAATATTATTGATTTACCTTTAGTAGTTCCCTATAAACTCACATAATCACAAACTGTACAAAACTGTTGACGCTGCCGTAATCCTAATTACACAGATAAATTAAGCATATTAAAGAACCCTAAGAATTCAATGCTTTGAGTTAAACCACATTCTAATTGGTCAAGAAATAAGCAATTGATACAAAGTATTTGAAAATAAAAAACGATAAAAAAAATATAAAAAAAGAAGCAGGAAGTCAATTGATTCCTGCAAACTATTTTGGCGAAATCTCAGAGGGATTGGAATACTTCGGGCTTTGCATTGTCAAGGACAGACAAATAATCGATTTCAAGGCAATGAACAATAAATACGGAAAAATACTTAAAAAAAATAATGCAACAGTTTTGTGAAATACAAAATATATATTTCTCTGAGTTTGACTGTAGGTCACCGTTGAACTGGTGTTGTTCAAGTGACTTGACACCACACATTTGACAATCTGCTATTCTTTAGTTACTTTTTTGTGCGTTAATCTGATTTTATGTCAAACAAATGCAGTTTAATACAAGAGCACAATTTGTACAAGTGGTTATCACAAGTATGACATCATGGATAGGATAAGTTAAAAAAATATGATGTCCAATCCTGGATTGACTATTTTAATAGATTTGCTGTCAATTTTAATAATTGTATTGTTCTTGTATTCAATGTTCTGAATTTTCTGTACACAATCATTTAAATACATGTAGTCTTCTACTATCATTGATACATATGTAACACTTACATCAGATATATTACTCCATGCTGTATTGTAATCAGCAGTGGCCATTTTGTTACTATCATGATGAGCTAATATATTTCTGTACCATTTAATCCTTGCCAAATCAGCTCCTGGAGTTGTCTCCACTGGTAGTGGAAGTCTGTCGAATCCATTGATTGGCTGATTAATAGATGCCAAGTTTCTAATCAAGCAAATCATCAATGTGACATCAAAAGTTGTTGAATCAGGTACACCTGTAACATCAAAGTATTAGCATAATGCACAAAGGCAACATAAAAAGTATTAAAATCAGGTAAACATGTGTAATAGAAAAGGAATTAAAATCAGGAACACCTGTACTAAAGATACGTCTATTTTATCAAAACGTCTGTAACATCAAAAGATGTTGAATCTGTCAAATAATTAGACACAGGTACGCCTATAATATCAAACATGTAACAAACAATTACCCATTAAACATCCAGTTAGTATTGTCCTAAAATTGAGAATTGGACATTGAACACGGAAAACAGTCAGATGTACATTGGCTTACAGATATGTAAACTTTTCAATGGTTCGATTTATACACCAAATACAATATTTGAACAAATACACAATATACATGTAGTTTCTATTACCAGCTAAAATTCAATGATTACATTAAATGTATGTTTCATTATTATATGGTATTTTGATTGACTATATATGTAACTAACAGCAATCTCGCGTCATTCTGAAATTAACCTTTATTTCAAAATGAATTGTAACATTCATGATGACTCACGTTTCCTCAATAAGTACACAGGTTAATAAAAGAAAAAAAAGGATAGTGAATAAAGCGCTCATTATAGAAACCAGGATTACATTTTGTATATTCGCCAGACGCGCCTTTCGTCTACAAAAGACTCATCAGTGACACTCGAATATCGTGTTTTCATGATCATAGCGAAAACATGTAATTAAAGTTTAGTAATTTCATAGGTTCGTAAAAGCGTTGATCTTGTGTACATTTTTAGAAATATTCTTCGGTCGAAGCTTGAATCCAAATTAATTTACTAAAAGAAGTAAACAATTGTTAAGTTATGTTAAGGATACATTTTGCAAGGGGTGTCGTTGGTAGTAATCTTGAAACACTTGATGTTTGTTCTTAAAATGTAGCTTCAATATATATTTATACATGTTATATGAGCATGAATTAAACATAAGAACTTAATCATGATGGAAGCTGCATTGTTCTGCTATATTTGAAAAAGAAAAAACTACTCTGTATTTAATAACCAGACAACAAGACTCCAATTAGCAAAAAAACTTTGTCATGTTGCTTAATCAAAATGGATTAAAATCAGAAACTTCATATCAAGACACACTAAGCATGTAATAAATTGGATGTAGAGGTGTAAGTTTGTCCTAGCTTAAAACCCGATAAATGGGGTAAAAAGTTAATTTAAAGTTAATGTTCATGATTTATACGTAACATTTAAGCTCTAAACAACATTCAAATTCATAGACTACTGGCTAGGACGTCGTGCCACTCAAAGAATATAGGTATGGCATCAAAATGGTGCCACATGATGGCAATACATGCACTGCCTTTAAAACACTGGTTTAATAAATCGGAGTATTATCTTGAAATGATACTAGGAACTAGCAGGTAAAATTGAAATATATTGTGTATCAAGTTCATGACACAAAATATAGATGCACACATAACAAAAAAATAAAGACGAAGGAACATCAACTGCATTGATGTATTTTTTTTGTTGTTGTCTTAAAGTCATTGTTAGTTTTTAACACGAGCGAAATAAAGAACTGCGTCTTGAGTATATGATACTCCGGCACTTTTTCAACGAATAAAATACATACTCCTCAATGTCATATCAATAAGGTATACAAAAAAAAACTTAAGGAAGGTTTCTTTGATAGACATAAACCAATCACAAAGATTTAAGTAAAACTGTTCAAAGCAGTTTTTGAGTTATTGTCCCAAAAAATGCGAAATTCCCCTTTTTAATGAATAACATCCTATTACTTAAAGAGGTTTTAAATATTTATAAAAATCAAAAGAGACCTCAAGTCAATAGATATAAACAATTCACCAATATTTCATACGAATTGGTTAAATCGTTTTATGAGTTGGCGATGGACAGACAGACTAACCACCACGGATGGACATACAGACGAACAAAGGTATAGCATAATACAACCTGAAAACGGTCGTATAAAAACTCTCACAGTATTAAGTTCCAGATGGCTTTAGCACGGGTTTAGCAGAATTGATGGCAAGAAATTGATCATACATGCTTTTTCTGTATGCCTTTTTGTGTGTTTTGGTTACATATGAAGTGGCTCTGTATTTATTTTGTGTGTTTATGGTCCATAATAATTTCTGTATTTTTGTCTTTCGTTTTTTCTAATGTGCTTTGTCTGTGTTCCGTTTTGTGTCTTTTTTTATGTGATGTGGCTCTGTACTTTTTGTGTTATTATATCATGGTAAGTGTTTGTTTAAGTATCTGTTTGTTTATATATCTCTTAGTTTTATAGTGATTAAGATATTAACACACATTGACGGCGGTACCCCTGTTATTGACATTTTTACCTATTATGTATGTTTGTTTTGTTCACACATGGTTGTCAATATAATTGACTTTTATACGACTGTCATACAAGTTAGAGGTTTAGCTATCTGTAAACCCATGTTAAATCCACCATTTTGTACATAAGAAAATGCCTTTACCGAGTCCGGAATGTGATAGTTGTTGTTCATTCGTTTAGTGTGTTCGATCTTATGATTTAAACATTTTTTAGGAACTTTCTGTTTTGAACATTGCTTGCTTGGAGCTCAGTATTTTTGTGTTTTACTATGCACTGTATATTCAACATAGGATTGTTGTTGGGTTTTTGCATTCATATATATTAACAGTTTTGTATACAAACTATATGTGTTCCTTATAAGCCAATTTAAACATACCATTTGTTGAAAACAAACGATTCCACTGAGTCTGGTTTAAAACTCTCCTGAATGTCAAGTTATCAAGAGTATCGTAGTATTGAGCGTTGAAGGTAAGTACGTAGGTGGAAATGTTCTGTCAAAATAAGTACGAATTGCTCTGGGTGCCACTCCTTTCAATAACAAAGCTAACCGAACATAATTCTCTTCTTCTGAGAGTGCTGCCATCATTTAAAAATCTCAGTTTGTACAATTGCAATTTATTACATTCTCGAGTTAGGGTCATTCCCTTCCTGTAAAAAAATAATATAACTACACAAAAAAGCCTTGAGAGTGCTTAAGGTTCATGTGGACCCTTTGTCTAAAACGACTGCATTCTTAACTAAAAATTTACTCTGAGTACAAACTTACCTGTACATAAAAGCATAGCATGCCCTGGATATATAAAATTCAGATGCATTTTATGGTTTATAATATCTAAAACTAAACTGAATTGTGCTTTACACTTTTATTCGTCCCTTCAGAAGATAGGTCTATAATACGTTTATTTTAATTAAAAATTTTGTTTTAGTACAACTTTCTCCAACCATTAATGGAATTCTAATTTGATACCAAAATTCGAATAATGTTTACTATAGTATTAATTTTTAGTCTTATTAATATTTTTAGGGTTCATATGGACCTTTTGGCTAAAATGGATTTGTCTTCGCCTCAAGATTTTTATACTACTGTGAGTGTAGACAAACATGTGCATATGGAAATATTTGGATGCATTGGTTGCACTTGATATATAAAACTCAAAATAATTTTATGTTTACGATAATTAAAACTTAAACAAGATTTTACTGAGGAATTTGCTGATTCGATATGACACGCTTGTGTTTTTATCTCCAAAACAGGGTGCTGTTTGTATATATTGTGTTCTGTTTGGGTTTTAAATTTCTTCACGGACAAGACAAAAGCCAACAAGAATCTCCAATAGCACAAGATACCATACGTACCTATTACAGCTTACAATGAAAATTTGTAGCATTTAGATATTGTCACAGCAGTCATTATATATATTAAGGTTTCAAGTTACAAACACCATAAACTAACCAAGTCACAACTTTCAACCTTATTTTGATGTGCAGTCAACCAGAGTTTTCGAAATACCGATACAGACTCATGGTCCTCTAAAATGTGTAGCAAAAAGACGGTTGGAAACAAAGGGAAAATTGGACCGGGTGCTGGTGTTTAATTAATTTTCATAGATGCAATTAAAACCTATGTAGAAATTGGGGCACAAAAGGGGTTATAATAGTTTTAAAAAAAAACAGGCGAAATAATAAGGGGTAATACGGGTCAAATAAGTAAACAGAGAAAAAAAGGAAACAAAATTAGTGGGATATAGGGACATCGTATCTGCTCAACACTACCTAAAATATCCTATTCGGAATTCCTTCTTTTCAGTTTCATATATTGCATGATTTTCAGTTGCTTTAACATATAATACCTTGTTTGCTTTTTGATTCATTTTTGTCTCTTGATTTATGTATAAATCATTTTCTTGATATTGATTTTCATAATACTTATTTTATCACTTTTGTACTCCATGGTTGGCTGAAACGGTTACCTTTAACTGAAGTAGCACCGATGAGTCAAGGATGTCAATAAGCCCGGTTTTAATGTGTTGTCATATTTCTTTTACAGACAACAGTATAATCTAGGAGTTTTTATTGGAATTATGTACACCATTTTTTCAATTTTTGATTATCTGCTCTGTTCCATATAGTTTAGCGGCTACAAGCGTATTTCTAGGAATTGTGCACATCCTGCTACAAGCATGACATTTGGCATAGACCTTCCTCAACTATTACTCTTTCATTTCAGATAGGTAAGCAATTGAATAAAGTCTCACTTCCGGTAAAATTCAAAATGGCGGACATCATACTTAAATCAGTCCAATATCAGAGGCTAGTGTGTGAATATGTGTTTTTATCATGTTGCAATAATAATATTTGGTACAAACCTTTGTTATGTACTACTTTTGGATATATTAGAATTAATTTCATAACAGTGTGGTCGAAGGTAAAACGTTTGTAGGTAGTAACTTGTTTGTCAACGGCTATGATTTTATGCTCACCCAGTCTATCAGAGGCCTTCCAGTGGGGATTGAAATATTCACTTGTTACACATTTCGATACATAAAATGATACTTTCTTTTTACAAGGCGTTTGTTTTAAATATTTGTTATATCATCACATACAACCGTGTCATTTATAAGAATAATAATGATCAGAGATAATATCATTTAATTATAATAAAAAAAAATAGGTTTATCCATTGTAAAAAAAAAACTATTAAGTTGATGGGGTTAATTCACAAAATATCTAACTTATGGTTAAGAGCACAACTACTTCTACGGTGTGATCATTTAATAATGGCCTACTATTTATTCAATGCATATACATGTAGGTTTTGTTTGTGAAGAGTTCAGGATAATTAAAAAATCATTTTATTTCTTTGTTTAATACCATAGAACGATTCATTCTCTCAGATATTTGTCACTTTGCTTTATCTTTCAAGTCCAACACAATTTCTCACGTTTCTTACAAAACTTATATTCTTGTGAATGTATTCTTTTGTTGATGAATGAATGTTGCACCTTTTTTTAATCTATTTTTTTCATTTTTTTTTTGTGTGTCTCGTTGCGTATAAGACAAACTGACTATCTCTTTATTCATATTAAAAATAATATACAATGGCATCAATACAAATTCATGACACAAAAATAACAAAATAATTTCAAGTTTCCTATATACAATTTGTTTTACATTTTACCAATACATTAACGTAAATTCAAATTTCACAAGATTTAATACAAATAGCTTTTTGACTTTCCAATACCTTGCAAGTACGCAGATAGGGCAGAAGTATATTCTGTCTATTTTGTATTTGCACAACTTTTGAAGGTGGATCATGCACTCGGTTTTAAATAAAACTAAGACCAGATAAAAGTTTAAAGATGACTTAATTCGACAACCGCAGTTGTTAAATCGCTTTGACGTGCGCAAAAAGATGATCAATCCACACATAGATATAGGAAGATGTGGTATGATGGCCAATGAGACAACTCTCCTTCCAAGTAATAATTCATAAAAGTAAACCATTATAGGTCAAGGTACGACCTGCAAAACGGAGCCTTGGCAAGCTATAGAGGGCCCCGAAACTACTAGTGTAAAACCATTCAAACGGGAAAACCAACGAGAAACGAAAAACACATATGAACTACATAAACAGACGACAACATGCATTGTAACTTTTAAAGCCAATTAAGTAAAAAAAATAATCTGAAAGAACGTGCGATATCATATTAGGAAAATTGATGGTCAAACCATAACAAAAAATCAAGTAAAGAATTTTAAGTATTCAACCTTTATAGCTTGCTGTTCGGTGTGAGCCAAGACTCCGTGTTGAAGGCCATTTTTATTTATATTCAAATCACAAAGGTTATTCCTGATTAGTATTTTTAATTATTTTATTTAGGCGTTTAGAACCTTTGGTGACCTCACAGTTTAAATTTCTATAATAAGTAAGTCGTGAGCAGTGGGTATTACTGACGTACGTTCACCTAATTTTTCCCAGTCAATGAATGGCCATAGCTACACTGTTATGAATTTCATTCTATATAGATCAGATGTCTTTAAAAATCCTACTTCCAGTAAAATCCAACATGGCGGACATTGTACTAAAATAAAAAAATATTTTTTAGGGAGGGTGAATGAAATGTGTTTTGACGTAATACTACTATCATTAAATTGTGCAGGAACTTTTTGTTGATGCTTCTAAGGTATAAAATGTTTAAGACATATGTTTTAAAACCCCTTACTTTCGGTAATATTCAAAATGGCGGACATAAAAGTTTCATTTTTTTGTTTTGATATTCAACTTCTTTTCAAAATGTAAAGAGAGTGGTTTTTTTTTAGTGGTGGTCATTAAATTTTTGGCTTTAAATTATCCTCTAAACCACTAATCATATTCTGAAGTTGATATTTAAGTACAAAGTTAACACTTCCGGTAAAAAAACCAATATGGCGTCAATGTCAAAGATGAGTCCTCAATCCATATCTTCGATGTGGAGTTTTGGATAGATTGATTAAAACAAAATAAAATCACTTAAGTACTAAAACATTTTAAAAATTACCACTATTTGGCAAAAAAAACATGTTAATTCCTAGTCACCACCACATGCACACGACGCAGAGCAATGGCGACTTGATTTTCCATATTAAAAACAACCGTGGCAACTTTTATTACATTCACAATGTGCAAGCTTCTGACAAAATGATGAGGCCTCAAACAGAGTTTTTTTTTTAAAGTGATCCTCTTTGTCCCTTCGTCGTCCATTAGCGCCTGGACTGGGTAGCATAAGAGCCAATTTCAAGCTCGTTCCCTAAACACGTGTCTTAGTGTATTGAACGTTTTGCATGCTGGAAAAGACTGGACTAAGTTGAGGGAGTAGCCTCAATTAGTCTTCCCTTTTGTGTTAATAGTTATTGAATTCTTTGTTAACCATGCTTTCCCCATCTGATAAGTTTGTGCAATCTTACAGTTAACACCGATGAGTTAGGCGTATCAATTATCATTCTTTATGTTAAAGTCACATCTTCAAATGCCATCAATGTCTCCCACGCAGTTTTTTTCTCCCTTTTCAAACAAACAGAGAATCGTATCACAACCGGTAAATACATGGATCATAATATGTGTGTGTGATCACTTATTGCTAGTGCATTTAAAAGGTCATTCATAGATATTTATCCAAAGCTTTTCCCCCTCCTAAACACAATCCATAATTCGTCAACCCCTATGTCATGGAATAGCGAAACAGTATGACAGCATCATTAGTTACGACTGTTCGAATAAGGACTCGTTTAGGTTCGTGATTCAATGCATCAGACAAATACACCATGATTCTATTGTCAGCCTTTTAATGTGAATATGGTGCTTAACTTGAAATGCATTACGTGGTGGTTAACATAAAATATCCTGAACATGTGTTGCTACAACTACCATATGCATCCAAAAATTCATCCACTCTTGTAACAGTTTCATGGTGTTTTTTTTAAGGTAAGGGCATAATAACCTATCAGCATTCTCGTTATGAAACACATTGAAATTGTAGCAGCAGTGGATGTAGTATCGGATGCGTACATACATAACATAGACAATACCGGTAGTTTGAAGGCTGCTTCAAGAAACAAGAGCTACATTTAGGGGAAAGGGAATACATAGACGAATCAAGGAACTGTAACAACAGTGGATGTAGTCTCGGATGCGTACATAGACAATACCGGTAGTTTGAAGGCTGCTACAAGAAACAAGAGCAACATCACGGGGAAGTGAATACATAGACGAATCCAGAGTCAAAACAAATCTCTCAAAATTAGCAAAGTTTTCTGAGAGATAACGACATTAAGAAAGAACATTTTAGATTGCTCAATAGATTTTGAGGAAAAGGTAGTTGTAGCAACAAATGCTCAGGGTGTTCTGTGTTATTCGCCACATGATGGTGTTTCAAGTTAAGCCCCATGTTAACATGACACGGCTTATACTATAATCAAGATACATGTGTCTGAAGCAGTGATACACAGACTTAACTGAGTCATGACTCGTACAATCGATACTGGCTGTTTCGTTATTCCGTGAAATAGTGGCATACGAACTTTGGCTTGCATTTGGAAATGGGAAAAGCTTTATATATATATATAAATATATCCATGGCCTTTCAAGTGCACGTTTACTTGAAAGGGAACTTCGTTGTTGACATGGATGGCTTTTGAAGATGTGACTTTATGATTTAGAATGATGATGGATCAGCCAACATCACCAGATATGGATTTGAAAATGTCATTGATAAAACGATATATGGTTTTGTAGTAAGATCAAACAAACTTATCAGATGGGGTTTACGAAGCAAGAAAACATGTTTTTGGGAAATGAAAGACTTATTGATTCTATTTGCACGACTTGGTCGAGTTTTTTTCAGCATGTAAAACGTGCAATATACCATGACCGGTGTGGATGAGTAAAAAGCGTGGAATTTTTTCCTAAGCTAACTAGTCCACACGCTTATAAGGCTATTTACACAACTCTGTCTAGTTTATTTCATTATGTAAAATGTGCAATATACCGTGCCGAGTGTGGATGAGTAACAAGCTTTGAATTGGTTTCTATGCTTACTAGTCCAGACGCTTATGAATGGCGATGGGGAAAATATGACCCCTTGCAATCCTCTTGGACAATTCTTTGTGAGACTTCTTCACCTTGTCACAATACCACGGTCTTTGTAAATGAGGAAAATCAGCTCTCCGATTGTGAATAAACATGTATTTGCGGCCATAAATCAGTGATTTTAAAGATGTTTTAGTACTTAAGTGATTCCATTTTACTCTAACAATCTATCCAAAACTTTACATCGAAGATATTGACTGAGGACTTCTCTTTGAAATTTACGCCATTTTGGTTTTATTTACAGGAAGTATTAACTTTGTATTTAAACATTAACTAAATAATAGAACAGTGGTTAAGAGGATAACTTAAACATGCACAACTTGATCTATAATTTGTCATGGTTAATAGGCAATATAAAAAAATTCAAATAAATATCTTCTAAGCATGAAGAAATAACTGTGGAGAAATGTGTATTTGCCTAAGACCATTACTCTGCCCAAATTACTAGAACGGAACAAAACTTAAAATCAATCTGTAAAGGTCATGATAAAACTTTATACCAGTAATCGAATCAATATCTTCAAGAACAATTAAAAAAGTATTGAATTTTTGTTGTAGGGGACGAATGAACCATGCAGTAGAGGTAAGGCTCTAAAGAAACACGAATGCCAGATACAATGTTTATTTTACAATCATTTTATATATAATTCGTCTACATCGTAAGCCTAACAAGCATGACAAAAAAGATACATATGTGTCTGTATACCAGTGAAAACATTAAGTCAGATAGGTGGGCAAATAATAATATATTTTTTTTTAGTTTTTGACTGTTGTTTACAGTGACATCTATTTTACTTGAAAAGTGCTTGTTAAAAAATCAAAAACAAATCCCTAGATGAGTTAGGGTAGAAGACACAAATATTATTTAATTTGGCCATAACTATAAAACCAAGTCAAGTGAATTTTGTCTGATGGAATTTACAAGATACAATTATTCTATATACAGAAGATGACAAATATAAAAAAAAATAACTTCTACCAATTTTAAGGTCATTTTATAAATTCCTGTTAACAAAACTAAGGATTTTCTTATCCCAGGCATAGATTACCTTAGCCGTATTTAGCACAACTTTTTGGACTTTTTGATCCTCAATGCCATTCAGCTTTTTACATGTTTGGCTTTATAAATATTTTGATATGAACGTCACTGATGAGTCTTGTGTAGACGAAACGCGCGTCTGGCGTACTTAATTATAATCCTGGTACCTTTGATAACTATTAACTGAAAAATAAAAACCTACACAAATGCATAGTAGTGTGTACTCAAAAAGAACTCTTATAAGCAAGACAGTAAAAAAAGTAATAACACATTTGTATACATTATCCAGTTACTTCTATCTTTTGAAATTTAAATCTTAATACAGAAAAGCTCACGCAGTGACTTTTTTAAAAGATAAAAAGAACTAATGAAAATTACATAAAGAAAAATGAAAATTGACTACAAAATGACTTACACCTATAGCTAGTTTAATGAGCTTTTAGACATAATTGTTATAATTTCAAAATTCATAACAAAACAACTTTGTATTATTACATACGTTTTTATCATTGCGAAACAAAAGTAATTTGATAGTTAACTTGCAAGTAGTAATGTTACTGGTCCATTTGTTGAATACGTCTTACAATTATAGCACTGTTCAGTACAATAATCATATTGTATATTTATTCTGTCTTTGTAATAAACAAAAAAAATGTTTCTTTTCTACTTATTATATCTAAGAATAACTATCATAAGTAAAATATATTTATTTTTATCTTGTCCACCTAACTTCTACTCCATATTATTTTTTATTTTGTAAAAAATTAGCAATATTGGTATGAATTTTACCTCTAACAATATCTAGTGGTATTTTCCATATAAGGTTATAATCTGTTTTATGCTTTAATAACATTTCAAAAATCTGTGTATGGCCTTTATAACAAGCTATTGATACAGGAGATTCTCCTGTTCTTTTACATTTATTAATGTCTGCCTTATTGTTTATTAATATCTGTACCACTTCAGTGTGTCCTTCCTGACAAGCAATAAACAGAGGTGATGATCCAGTATCTCTACACTTATTAATGTCAGCCTTATTGTTTATTAACATCTCTACTAGTTCAGTATGGCCTTGACGACACGCAATATAAAGAGGTGATACTTCATCATTATCACACTTATTAATGTCAGCCTTATTGTTCATCAATATCTGCACTACTTCACTATGCCCTTTCTGACATCCAATGTACAGCGGTGATGCTCCATTATATCTACACTTATTAACGTCAGCCTTATTGTTTATTAATATCTGTACTAATTCAGTATGTCCTTTCTGACATGCAATGAACAGAGGTGATGAGCCAGTGAGTTTACACCTATTAATGTCAGCTCTATTGTTAATTAACATCTGTACTACTTCAGTATGTCCTTCCTGACAAGCAACAAACAGAGGTGATGATCCAGTAGCTCTACACTTATTTATGTCAGCCTTATTGTTTATTAACATCTGCACTACTTCAATATATCCCTTCTGACATGCAATGAACAGAGGTGATGATCCAGTAACTTTAAATTTGTTAATGTCAGCCTTATTGTTTATTAACATCTGAATTACCTCAGTATGTCCTTGATGACAAGCAACTAACAGAGGTGATACTCCAGTATCTCTACACTTGTTAATGTCAGCTTGGTTGTTAATTAACATTTGTACTACTGCATTATGACCTTCCTGACAAGCAAAAAATAGAGGTGATATTCCGTCATCCCGGCAATGGTTTACATTACTGCTACAATGGTATAAGCACCATGTAACTAGATCAATATCTCCTTTATAACAACACTGTATAAGTGGAGTGCTATTGTTTTTACCGTCATATAGACAAGCTAATTGTTTTTGTTGTATTATTTGTAAACCATTTACATGTAGAAGGATTCTTTTTCTAAAGATGTTATCGTCCATATTGATGTTACAGAAGACATCTACAACCTTTCCTTTTAACCAGTCATCTATCAATCTATTTATATACATTTTCTGATATCGTTTTGGTACAGTTATTAAAAATTCATTCCTATTAGGTTTTTTCTCAAATGCAAATCTTTCACAAATAAAACGACTTGAAGCATTATCAATTAAACAACATATCATAACACTGCCAAAGTAAGAGGCAAGAAAGTCAAACAGCTTGTCATGAATAGTTCTGTACACTTCACCATCTTTTCTGATAAAGGTATGAATTAGTGAATCCAGCTCATCACGTAAAACCAACTGTGATGTTCCTTCAACCACTTTACACGCTTCATATGTGTTCTTTATAACTGTTTTAACACCTTTATCTACAACTTCAGTAAACAATTCTTCTTTTAAACAATTGTTAAACATGACACATAGAGCAAGTGCACAGTATTTAACATGTGCTCCCTCTGTTTGTAATTTATCTATCTCTTCTTTGTAAACTGTAAATGGATTCTTAAAGAAATCTACTAGTCTAAGTTTTGTGTTTCTGCTATATAGTTTGCATAAAAGAGGAAAACAGTCAAATAAGTCATAAAATTCTTTGATTTTAGAGGCGTTTGTTTTCAAGTAAAGTTCAGCAATATGTTGTTTTTCTGTTTTTGATAAACGTAGATCTTCAGACAAAAGATTACATTCACAGGATTGATAAAAAGATAAAGATTTCATTTTTTCATCTTTATAAACCTGCAGTCTACAAGACATAATTAATTTAACTGGTTTCTTTTCTACTAATGTTTTGATTTGTTCCATCAGATTTTTCCAGCTTTCAAACTTCAAAGGATTTACTGTATATGTTCCACAAAAGTCATCAACAACAAACATGATTTTCTTACTTGGATTGTACCACTTGATAATTTTTTCAGGGTTTGTTATCGGTAAAGTAACATAGCCTTCTTCTTGCATTTGTAGGGCAACATGGCGCACCACTGAAGATTTTCCTGTCCCAGAACTTCCAGTAACAACAACACAACTGTTTTGTTTGATACACTTGAATACACTCTTTGTTCCATTCGTTTCTATAAACATTTTGTCATTTTCTTTCCAAGTTTGTAATACTTCTTGGATTTGACCTAAAAAGAGAAGATTTTTATGTTTAATAGTTCTCTTTTGTTTATATTTATTTGAGACTGAATACTGTAAATTTGCAAGACTGATGGGTCTCTTTTCGTCTTGAGTTTACATGATGAATAATATTCCTCATTATCATGAATGTAAATGATTCACATGGATAAACACATGATATTACTACACATGATGGCAAATAACAGAAGGAAGTTTGAAGGATATCTGTGAATGGCTCTCAGAGGAGTTGCCATAAAGTGTCTTATCACAATATTCCAATCTATAGTCATAGTCCAATATCTGCTGGAAACATTGTCATATTAGGTTTATATGGTCATCTATTTATCATGGTAAACAATCCTTCTAAGTATGAGAGTTTTTGATAAAATGTTTTCAGAGGAGTTCACAAGGTGTGATTGTCACAATAAAGCAATAATTGTCAAAGTCCTACAACTCCAATAAAAAAAGGTGGATCACAATTTCGGTAAGATTTGTATAACTCTACATGACGTCATACTATTCTACCGGTTATGAGAGCAAGATGAGTTGGGTGCAGAATCTTTCATTGCTACAATTCTTAACATAATTGTAAAAATCCCATGTAAATTTTGTCAAATCAAACTGACAATATATATCATAATCAAGAGAATTTGGTGACAATTAATTATACTATGTATGATGACAAAATGTGTCTTGACAGCCCAGTAGTCAGCACTTCGGTGATGACATGAATATCAATTATATGGTCATTTTAATTAATTTCCTGTTGACAATGCTTTAAATTTTTCGAAAAACTAAGAATTTTCTAATCCCAAGAATAGAATACCTTCGCCCTGTTTGGCACAACGATTTGCGAATTTTGGGTCATCAATGCTCTTCAACTTTGTACTTGTTTATCTTTTAAACTATTTTGATCTGAGCGTCACTGGTGAGTCTTATGTAGACGAAACGCGCGTCTGGCGTATTAAATTATAAACCTGGTACCTTTGATAACTATTGGTATTATTGTGTTTCTAATGGACAGTAACAATAACCATGCATATCCCCATGTCGCGGAACGCGGAGGGAACAATGCAATTTCAAAGTTTTACTCACTGCAAATTGCCAGGCCAGAAAGAACATACCAGAAAGCAATACGCATTGAAAAACACAACAATTCCTATGGGCTTAAATTTAAAAGTAGAATATTATGGTATACAATGACGTTGAATGACAGTTGGTCATTGTAGAACTCTTTTTAAATGAAAGATAAACTGCATAGAATAACTGAAGTGCTCCGTGAGGCACAGCTTGAAACGACCACAGAGGTCTAACCCTGGACACTGCATTTAGCATAACTCAGCTCTTAATTTCGAATGTGATCAAAAGTTGACACAAAATAATTGTGGTTAAAATATCTGAAAAAAAATTAAACTGGAGATTTTAACTTTTATAGTCTAATGTCAAAAATATAAATACACGGTTAGATTCAGAATACCCTATTACACGTTGTAATTTTGTCTCATTTATTAATGAACACTATAAGCTTAGTTTTTAAAATGCTCCATATATGAATTTAGCGTATGATGTAATGAATGGGAAATGTAAGTTTTATTAAATTATTTAGTATTTTTTGGGGGTGTTTTTATGTTAATAAAGATGGGTACAGATGAATGTGTATGGTAGTTGAGGTTATGATCGAAGTGTTTAAATATAGTGTGACTTTGGGTGATGGAAATGGGGAGGGAACACATTTTGTTCTTTACACTATTAAACTGTTAGCATTTAGAAAATAATATTGATAATAAGGCTGATGGAACAAGAGGAATGGGAATTTATTATAGAAATAAAATTATATTCAAGTTCAAAGGATAATAGAATCATAACAACAATACCTGAGGAATGTTTACATTAGCAAATGTGGATAATAATATAGGATAAAATTTGGAATTGAAAAGACAATGATTGTAGTTCGACGTTGTCGTTATTTCAGTTAAGTTTCTGAGTTTATGGTTAGAATTGTTAATAAAAGTGAAATGAAAAAGTAACATTAATGTGGTTAATGTGGATTATCATTTAATCGTGATTCAAGTTATTTCCCTTTGAACTAAAATGTCGATATGCAGGAAATAGGTTTCGGATTCAACATATTGAAATTAATCAGAGTTTGATTTTGCACCCTGATTTGAACACTTTTGAAAACACAGCCCATAATCAAAATATATATACACAGAAAGGATAAGCATAACAATGAAACCCTTTGATTTCAATTTTATTTTAACCCCATTGAAATACTAGTACGCAATCTAAACAGAGTTCTAACAATTACTTGTTTTACCCCTACCTGGGCCCTTATTCCTAAGCGAATATGCCAATTGCCCCTTAATTCAATCCAACCTTTCTTTTGTGGTATGGAACCTTCTGATACAATTTCGTACAAATCAAGACAGGTATACCTAAGTTATTGTCCGGTAACCAGAAATATGTTTACCCTTAGCCCCTGTTTGACCAAATATTTTTTAACAGTTAGGGTCAAAGTTCTCAAAATCAACCCCAACCTTTTTTTTATAGTATGAACACTTTTTATAGTATTGTGGTACAATTTCATGGAAATCCATAGTCGTATATTCAATTTATTTTATCATGAAACCAAATATTTTCGTAAAACGTGAACAAGGCCATACCATTATACGGCCTCAAATGTTTCTGGCAGTACAAACAGAAGGCTATCTTTTTCCTGTTTCTCAGATACATAGTTCCTATTTTTGAACATTTTGTTTCGTGGAACTAGTACGTTTCTATAATAAAGATGTTATATGTTTACAGCACGCGACAAGTAACATTTGACCATAAATTGCTTTTACTAAATTCTAAACTTCAGACAAAAGAGCCATGACAGTTTCAAGTTGAATATTCTTACATAATAAGGAATTGGCATGAAAGTATTTGTGTGACTCCGTCAATACAGGTAAACAGGAAAAGCTTGTCAGATTGGCAATTTCACCTTACAGACCACAGGTTATATTCAATTTTCATTGTTCGTTTGTACCATTTGTATGAATCAGTTAAAATGTGTTTTATGGTTTCTCGATGGTAAATTGATAAATAAAGGCAACAGTAGTATACCGCTGTTCGAAAGTCATAAATCGATTGACAGAAAACAAATTCGGGTTACAAACTAAAACCGAGGGAAACACATCAACTATAAGATTAAAAAAAAACCGAAACAATAGAAACAGTAAGCGAACAACAATGTAACACACAGAGATAACAAGAAACAAATGCTATTTTCCTTACTTGGTACAGGACGTTTCAAGACGAAATGGTGGTTGAACCTGGTTTAGTGGCTAGCCAAAACTCACGCTTTTGTGGCAATGTTAAATATAACACTAAAATGACAACATTACATGACAGGACTACAGTACAAATAAATGCAAGAACATCAAGAATAGTGAAATACAAAAATAAACAATTATGCTTATAGATATCAAAGGTACCAGACTTATAATTTAATAGCCAGAGGCGATTTTCTTCTTCATAAGACTCATTAGTAACGCTCAAATAAAAAAAGTCAGAAAGCCAAACACGCATCAAGTTTAAAAGCATTGATGACTCAAAATTCCAAAAAGCCCAATACGGCTAAGGTTATCTTTGCCTGGGAAAAGAAAAGCCTTAGTATTCAGAATGATTTATACTTTTGCAAATAATAAATTTATAATAATGGCCATATAATTGAGATTCATGTGAAAAGTGCAGACTAAACAAAGAATAAAATCTAACACGTAAAACAGTCTAGGGAGCCACATAAAAACAGCACAACAGAACCACGCATTGTGTGTCACTGTGTCACACGACTGAATAGACGCCCTAAAAGTGACATCATAGGTAAATTTATAATAATTTGCTATAGTTCAAGACTATGTTTGAAATAATGATCGTTGATGTATTTATAACAATTACAAGACTATTGATATAGAACCGTGCTAGTAGTTAGATCATTAATTGTGTTACCGGTATCTAGCTATGTCGGTATTTCTTCTAAATCAAACTGTAAAACAAATAAATCGTGTACGTTTAGTTGCTTTTAAATAAAATCTTATAAATGAACTTGGTGATTAATTATCTATACCTTTATATACAAAAGGGACAAAAATAGAGTTATAACTACAAACGATATTTTTTGACAATATCCGATAAGAACTACAAGTAGAACATCATAACCAAAGATATTAATGTTGGATAACAAATACCTAGAAACGTCTTATAACAATGCGAATTCACACTCAGCAATACAGTCAGATTCAGGAATCGGTTCTTAAAAGACCAGACGACGTAAATGGTAAACCACAATTTAAAAGGGGGACGAAAGATAGAAGAGGGAGAGTCAAACTCATAGATTGAAAATAAACTGACAAGGTCATGGCTAAAAATAAAAAGACAAACAGACAAATGATAGTACAACTCGTGATGGCGTCCGTAAAATTTACGAACGGATTATTTCAACTTCTCCATTTGGAAATTTTGGTATAATAGCTTCCTTGTGATTATCAATCCTCTATCAAGAAAATCATGATAGGAAATACAAGACCGGGACTATCGTATCAATTGGGAGATATATACTCCGGATGACAGCTTTGCTGGAATGTTCCTACTTAAAAATGGAACGTTCACAATTGGGAAGACGCAATCATCTATTTTGTTGTTAAGTTTTGTTTTAAACCGACCCTCATTGTCAATTTCTAGATGTAAGTCAAGATATGAGGAAGACATCACTGTATCTGTAGTATCATTTATCTCTCGTTCGATGGTATATATTCGTTCAACATAGTAACTAAATTTTGTATTATTTAGTGAGAGAACATCATCTATAGAGCGGAACGTAAAGTTAAAGGATATTGCTAATTTCTTATCTTCCTTCAAAGTTCCTGTATAAAGTCAGCCTGAGACGTGGTAAAAAAGTCCTTAGCTAGTTTAGACAAAGACACATCGTATGGATCAACCAATTGGTGATGGTGTCCACACAATTTACGGAGTGTCTTTTTAAATCTTTCCTCCTCATAACTTTGTTGGAGCAGTTTCTGCGTTAGGAGTACACTCCTGTATATGAAGTCCGTAAAGTGTGAATATGCTCGAGCATAACGTATCAACTGAGATATGTGAACACCATACGATGGGGCTGACGGTATGTTACTTAGAAATGGGAAATTGATAATTGGGAAATTAAAATCGTCCCGTTTGTCATAGATTTAGTGTGAAGGCGTCCATCTGTGTCAATATTGAGCAGTCCTTCTAGTGTGATACCTTTTTATGAAATTGATTAAAATTATAAAAAAAAATTAATGCTCATCAGCACAACAATATGTGATTCAAGATTATCGGTTTAAAAAATAAAACAAATATATAATATACCCATGCTAAATATATAAACATTAAGAGATTAATTATTTGAATTTTTGGGAAATGATTTATTTCTATGAATGTTACAAATACCATATATTTGCTATGTAAAGATCTTTTTCAAAAACATTAACTGTGTCAATCAACGGAACTAGAAGCGGTATATAGTGGTTTTACGAGCAACATTTTTGGAAAACTCACAACCTAACCTGAGACTGCTATAGTCAGAAATTTGCCATTTGATAAGGTAATATCCGTTTTGAACTTTCCTCGGAGTTCAGTATTTTTGTGATTTTACTTTTATCTATAACAACTGAAAAAAAAACAATATGCAATATTCATTCCAGTACATTACTACTAGTATAACTTTCATGTTTTTTCCAAATAATTTGTTTCAGTTTGGTGCCTATCTTCAGAGTCAAATAACAACAAGAAGTAATTGTAACAGGATGCTGTTACGAAGTCTCCCAAACAAAGCTGCCATAACTCCCCATTCATATGGTCCCATGTTCGTTTGATTTGATTTTTTGTCCCATACAAGAATATATATGGCTTACGAGTAGGGATCTCCACCATTTACAAGTTTTCAAACAGGAGGGGGTGGTGGTGACCCCCAAGGACTTGACCTACATTTCATTTGAGTTGTATTATTGTCCCCTGCAAGAATATATGTGGTTTAGGGGTGGGGATGTTGACCGTTTACAAGTTTTCAAACAAGAGGGGGTGGGGTGACCCCCTCGGGAGTTCCCTTTTATTTCATTTCATTTGTTTTATTGTTCCCCTACAAGAATATATATGGTTTAGTGGAAGGGATCTGGACCATTTACAAGATAAAAACACATTCTTAAATTGAACGGGGTGGGGGCGACCCCCAGGCACTTCCCTTTTATTTTACTTCATTTGTTTTATTGTCCCCTACAAGAATATATATGGTTTAGGGGTGGGGATCTGGACCGTTTACAAGATAAAAGCATATTCTCAAATTGAAGGGGGTGGGGATGACCCCCAGGGACTCCCTCTATATTTCATGTGATTTGTTTTATTGTCCTATAATCATTTCTGAAGACTGCATGTATCTATCACTTACAGTTTTCAAGTTATTTTCATTTGAAAATTTTAGAAAATAAAATCCCATAGGGTTCTATAGTAAACTCCTCCCTCCTTTCTACCCCCAAAAATACCCCTAATAGACCCCAATGCAGAAACGAAAGATTGATGGCTCACGTCGACATATTAGTCTACCATATTATGAAATCCTAAGTCAATCTGACAAGCGGTTTTGGAGAAACGCTGCGGACAAGTTCATTTTTTAAAGTGGCGGAAGAGGAAGAGGAAGAAGAAGAAGAAGAAGAAGAAGAAGAAGAAGAAGAAGAAGAAGAAGAAGAAGAAGAAGAAGAAGAAGAAGAAGAAGAAGAAGAAGAAGAAGAAGAAGAAGAAGAAGAAGAAGAAGAAGAAGAAGAAGAAGATGAAGAAGAAGAAGAAGAAGAAGAAGAAGAAGAAGAAGAAGAAGAAGAAGAAGAAGAAGAAGAAAAAAAATAAGAAGAACTGAGCAAAAACAATAAGTCTCCAAACTTTGTTTGGGAGACTTAAAAATACCAAACTCTATGGACAATTAGAATTAGAAAGTTCTCCATCAAATGGTAAATTCAGAAGTTAAAACACATCAAACAAATAGAAAACAACCGTCATATTCCTGACTTAGTAAAGGCATTTCCTATGTAGAAAATGGCGGAGTAAATAAGCCCAGGTAATAGCTACATGTATATATAGGCACTTCAGATGCAGCAGGATCTTTTAAACCTTTCACAGCACCTACAGTCACACACATTAAATGGTGTGGTTTTGGTTCTAATATCTTTTTTTTTATCTTGCTCAGATAATTGTTTTTGAGTTTACAAAAAAGAACCGTTATAAAACAGTTCTCTTAAGTAACAAATTTCATCAAAAATGTCAGTAGCATTACCAATAAATTACTATTTTTCTTCTACCTCACATAACCTTCTTTTCTAAATAACATAACTTGTGTGATAGAACTGTTAAACTCCATTTACGAGTGTACAATGAAATTGTGTCTAATAAAAATGAGAATGGAAATGGGGAATGTGTAAAAAAAGAAACCAACCTGACCAAAAAGTCAAAAACATCCGAAGTCCAACAATTGGTTTATTTTTTTTCTACTAAAACCTTTTACAGAATTAGAAACAATCATATCATCGGCATACATACGCCAAAAATAAAAACAATTCCTGTACTCCATACGGCGAATTGCCTTTACTTAGAAATTATATTTAAAAATCATGTATATACAATGAACAAAGTATTGGAGAAAGTTCGTTCCTTTGCAGTGAGCAAATTATACTAGTGAACTGCTCTGAGAAACACAAATGATGATCCTATTCTGTACTTTGTCTCTCGTTTAAAAACATTTGATGTAGTCAAGAATTCCTATAGCTACAAAAATCGTAAAACAGCTGTTTTCCAGTCTCAATACACAAACTATATAAAACAGCATGCAATTTTACAAGATCCTTTAAACGGGAAAATTAAGTGTTATTATTTTTTTTATTTCAAATTTCGGTTCCAATTTTTCTTTGTTTTTAGGTCTATAAGTAATGAATTCAATCAGACATCACTTTATTTCCATTGAACTAATTTACTATGTATTTATTTTTATGATAATCTATAGCAAAAAAAAAGTCATACCAACATCGTGCGAAATCAAAGTCGATTTCTTAAACCTCAAGTCAACCTTACAATTCCTCCGCCTTTTCTTTCAACTCCCTCAACTATCCCTTGTTGATAGATCTTTAACGTTTTTGGTCCTTATAAATCCTTGGCTTTCAAATATTCGGCTTTTTTCAAAGTTTATAACAAAATATCAAGTTAGTAAATAGCTGTAAAAATGACCCAAAAAAACCAGTAAATCAGTAAATACATGTAATTACTAAATTGGTTAGTAATTACAGGTATTTACTGATTTTTTTAGTAATTACATGTAATTCCTTATATCATCTATATATTGTAAAATATATAACTCTACTTCTCATGAATAAAATACCTCTGACATTCCATGGTATTGGGTCTTTCAAAAGTTCTGTGACTTCCGTGTGTTCAGACTGTAAAGTACAGTGAGAATCTTGTAACTTCTTCAGATTTTCTGATACATCTGAGTGTTCTATTCTTAAACTGGCCATTGTTTGTCTCAGTTCTTTTATCTCTTCCTGCGATTGTTTGATTTCCAGCATAATTTCCTGATTTGACTGATCTAAGATTTTAACCTTTAACTCTTGGCACTCTTGCTTCAATGGCTGACCACCCAATCTACTTACAGCCTACAAAAAAATAATTCAATACAAACATTGCAAACAAACAAAATGCCATTAGCCTCACTCAACAAGAACTAACATACTCATTACTATACCACTTATCTGGTTTGAGTTATTCAGAGTTAAAAGTCATGGTATGTTTTATGTCTTTACAACTCAATCACTGTGTCAAAATTACCAAGCAAATAATGTTTTGATTCGATAGTATCTTATTTCCTGTATGGCCAAACAAGTATGTATATGCATATGCTAGTTATTTTGTGATTTTCTGGTTACTTTGCTATTTACATGTGCAACAACGCGTACAAACAAAACTGCAAAAAGCAGTAAAAAGCATAATTTCAGGGGCAATAATTTTCAGGGTAAATATATCATGTCATGCAACCCATTTTTGCAATTTGAACTTTTCACCTATCTACTACAACTTTAATGATAACAGTCATATACTGTTGCCACAGAGATATGTCGCGCCTCTTGAAATGTTCTATACTTTTAAATTTGGAGACCAAATTTTTTTTATCCGGTTTGTCTTCGCACCGAAGATCGTCTGAAGTGTATAATAAATAATCAGTGTATGTAATGTAATTATGACTTTTTATAGTAATTGTTTTAATCAGCATAGCTTAATTATTTAAACCCAAATCAAGTTCCGTAGCTGATTCCTTATCATCTACGTTTTGTAAATAGACGGAAATGGTTTTGTATTCATTTGTCCTTAATTTATGACAACTCGGCCCAATGCCCATCTCACCAAACTCAAACTTTCACAAATTATTAGGTCTTGTATCGCTTCATCAAACTCACACCAGTCGAATAAACGTGTTTACTCATTAGAT
Organism: Mytilus edulis; assembly: GCF_963676685.1. Classification (NCBI taxonomy): domain Eukaryota; kingdom Metazoa; phylum Mollusca; class Bivalvia; order Mytilida; family Mytilidae; genus Mytilus; species Mytilus edulis. Next base: position 4,834,216 of record NC_092349.1, read on the forward strand.
TGTTTTCTTCTTGTCTAAGTAAATGCTTTAAATTATTAAACGTGTTGTTTTATATTTTTACATCACTGGGTCGATACCTCTGCTGGTGGACTATCAGTCCCCGAGGGTATCATCAGCTCAGTAGTCAGTGCTTCGGTACCGACATGATTAAACAAACTTTACTAAAAGTGTCCGTTTATAAATTTTGAAATTATTATGAAACTAAGGTTTCAACTCCCTCAGGCAAAGTTGGCTTTAGATGAATTTGGCTATTTATTTTAGGTATTTTTAACATATAGCTCTTCAACGATTTTCGGTACTTATACCATGTATACATCTTCGGATTTCAAATGTTTGGCTTTGAGCGTTCCTGATGAAGGTAAATCCAGAAAAGCGCTTCGGACGCAATAAATTATTAAACGTGTTGTTTTATATTTTTACATCACTGGGTCGATACCTCTGCTGGTGGACTATCAGTCCCCGAGGGTATCATCAGCTCGGTAGTCAGTGCTTCGGTACCGACATGATTAAACAAACTTTACTAAAATTGTCCGTTTATAAATTTTGAAATTATTATGAAACTAAGGTTTCAACTCCTCAGGCAAAGTTGGCTTTAGATGAATTTGGCTATTTATTTTAGGTATTTTTAACATATAGCTC